>NC_056741.1:885285709-885448209 GCF_019279795.1 Protopterus annectens
ATTATGCTCTTGTTCCCTTATTGACCAAGTTGTATGGTCTATATTTGCAGAGCTAGTCTATAATCAGCACCAACTGCCCTTATCCAAGAGGAACACAGGTGACAACCCTGGGGTAAATTTACAGTCTCCCATCCAGTTGTCTAAGTTACGCTTAAATAGGGTCATTGAGGAGCTCTGTTTTACATGAATTGGGAGTATGTTTCAAAGGAGTGGCAATCTCTGGGAGACATAATCTGTCTCTCCAGCATGGACTGTTAATGTTACAGGGTAGGTTAAGATCCCTAGAGCGAATGAATTTTGTCTCATTTGACTTGCGGATGTGCAGCAGTTCCATTAGGGAAGGGTCTGAGACTGTTCTGTAGGCCAGGCACAAGTCACTTCTCAGCAGCCCAATAAGATACAGAGCACAGTGACAGGGCCTTCAGTCTGTCCATGTAGGTCAGGTGTTGAAGGCCCTGAATTTTCTTGGTAAGAAACCTCTGGGCTCTCTCCAGCTGCTGCAGGTGTCTGGTGAGATACATACAGAAGGGAGCATTGCACTCTATTAGTGGTCTGATAAGGGATGAGTACAGGGGAGGTATAACATCCTTAGTTCTGGATGCGATGCCCTTACTTATGAGATATGCAACATAGAAGGATTTCCTTACGACTGTGGACACATGATGATTGAAGTTAAGGTTGCTATCAACCTGTGTTCCCAAATCTCTCACCACAGGGTTTGATCTAAGGGTGGTACTGTTAATACTGTAATTTGTAGAGACTACTCCCTCTGCTGAAAGGGATGATAATGCATTTTCTGTGTTTAGTTTAAGTCATTGGCTTTGGCACCAATCATTTGGCTGTGTAAGCCCTTTTTGTAGTATGTCAACATCATTGGGGGAACTCAATGATTGCACCCAATTTGCAGTCATCAGTGAACTTGGTAAGCCACAGGCCATCTATTTTCACCTGGATTTCTGAGAAACAGATTGCAAACAGTACGGGGGGCTGGCACAAATCCTTGTGGTACACCACTGCTAACTGGTCTGCTGGTAGAGGTGGAATCACCAACTGTGACTGTATATGTTCTATCAATGAGCTAGTTGACTACCCATCTAGTGACATATGGGTTAATTCCCAGCTGGGTGAGTTTCTCAATGATGCCTGAGTGTGGGATTATGTCAAAAGCCTTGGCTAAGTCAAGATAGGCTATATGTACTGTTTTGACTTTATTCAGGGATTTGGTGACATTCACAAAGAAGTCCACCAGGTTTAATAAGCATGATCTACCTTTAACGAAGCCAAATTGGGTTGGGTCAAGAGTTTGAAGGTCATCTATATCCTTGTTGATAAGGTCCATGATGATTCTCTTCATGGCCTTGCAGATAAGGCTGTTTGGGCTTATGGGTATATTAGTTACCAGGGTCGGTTGATGGACCTCCCTCTGTGCTAGGAAATTACTGCTGCTGTCTTCCACTCTACTGGGACAAAGCCATGTATTTAAACTGTGATTGAAGAGAGTGCCAAGTGGTTCTGCTAGGTCCTATTTTAGTCCATTTAGTAGACTGCCTGTGATGTTATCCAGTCCCATAGTGGCTGTGTTTTTGGCCATGGAGAGTGCGGTTATAACCTGTTCTTCGGAAATACTACGTAGAGGACTGGTGACAGGTTTGCTTTGGGGTATGTCTGGTGGGGACAGGGGGTAAAGTTTGCACCAAATCTGCCTGCTAGTGGGTTGGTGATTTCCTCAGGGTCAGTATGAGAGGTACTATCCACTAATTCACTACTAGTTTGGCACAAAGCTGGCCCTTCCTTTTTAGATTTCTGATAGATTCTAGTTTAGCTTCATAATTGGCTTTAGAGATATCTAATTTGCTTGTTCAAGCTCTGGAGGATGTTCTTTCCCTGTCGAGTCAATTTCCTCTTGTTCATAGACATTAATTTTTTCATCGTGCTGTATAACCTATTTATGCTTGGTGTCCACCAGGGTGGCTTGTTTTCTTGTGGGCGCCTTGTTTTGATCTGTTCAGGTACAGCCGAATCTGTACATTTGTGCAGGTGTTTATACAAGGCACTTGTGTACACATCTGTATAGGAGTCACTGTTGACAGTGGTAGCAGGGGGTATGAAACTACTTATGCAATCACTTAGGAAGCTATAGTTTGCTTTGGGGAAATTTTTTATCCTTTTTGCACTTGGGGGAGGGGTTCAGGTAGGATTGTTACTTCGAACGAGACTGATTTATGATCAGATCTTACCCAGGGAGGGCAACACACAGGGGGTAGTGCAGAGACCCCCTTTGTTGGTGAGTACCAAGTCTAAGACATTCAAGCCTCTTGTGGGGGCACAGACTATCAGTTCCAGAACATTTATATTAACAAAGTCCAGGAACCTTAGGGCAAGCATGTCTGTGCTTATTTATGACTTCCAATCGATGGAAGTATAGTTGAAATCACCCATGACCAAGGAGTTTGGTTGTATAGTGAGTGACTCAAGTATCTCCAGGTAGGCAGAGTGGTTCTCGTGGTTCTTGGTGGGGGACCTACAGCTAACAGTGATATGGAAGGTGGTTTTAACTACAATTAGTTGGACAAGGAGAAGCTCTAGGGAGTTGTACTGTTTGACCAGTCTTGAGGTGCATT
The DNA here is from genome assembly GCF_019279795.1 of Protopterus annectens. Taxonomy (NCBI): domain Eukaryota; kingdom Metazoa; phylum Chordata; order Ceratodontiformes; family Protopteridae; genus Protopterus; species Protopterus annectens. The sequence goes on from NC_056741.1 coordinate 885,288,331, forward strand.
TTTCTTTAATGAAGATGGATACACTACAGCCATTGGTTCTTTCATGCTCATTTTGAGGTCTGAATGTGTGGAAGGCATTGTAGCCTTACACAGCCAGGGTGCTCTCTGTGGCCTTGAACCATGTCTCTGTGACTGCACAGACATCGGCATCTTCCAAGATAAGGAGTGCTTCCAGTGAATGCAGTTTTCAATTTAGAGTCCTAGCATTAAACAGCATAACCATGAGTTTGTTTCTAGTGGATTTTTTTTACGTTGGGAATTGTGTTGTTATTACATGGCCTAAAAATGGCACTATGGGGGAGGCAAGTACCTTTGCCAGTAACTGAAAGCAAAGAGGCGACAGGTGAAGACCATCTCTGACAAAGCAGAGTGGTCTGTTGAACATATCTTCCCAGGCTGACAGATACTGGATCCCCCTGGACTGACACCAGAAGGTAAGCTTATTGTTGAAGTCAATCATTTTTTTGTTTATATTGAGATAACATGCTGGGTGAAGGTAAATGCTACTTAGGGCTAGGGACATACCTGTCTGGAACACATAATCTGAGAGCTCAGACATGTCTCTCTCCATACAGTCCAGTGAGGTATGTCTCCAACATGGACTATGACAGAGTCATAATGGCATTTTTTTGTTGAGAGACTTGAGTGCATGCGTGATCTGACAGATCCTGGCACCTGACAGACAGCTGACCGTGACCTTCTCCTTGTCAAGCCTGGTGAGGGGAACATCTGTGTGTCTAACTATGGAGTCATCTATGACCAAGATATTTGGTTTTGAGGTGTTTTGCCTTAGTGGCTTATTGGCTGAGACACTGGTGTATGTGTTATGTGTAGTGGATTCTGTTGGGTCTGCAGTAGGTTTGCACTTGGGAGGTCTCTGATCTTTAGGTAGGCTTCTAGCGAGTACCTCCACGTATATGGGTTTATGTATTATGAGCTTGTTATGTACAAGAGGTGAAGAGTGTGTGTGCTGACAATCTGTTTGATATCTGGTTTGTTGTTATGTGTGAGAATTGATTCCAAATTCATACTACAGATACATCTCTCACACGTTGTATTTCTTTGTTTTAGGAGTAACTGGTTGTCAGTATACATGATGCAATTGCTACTTTGCCTCAGGATGCCTATGTCAATCAGGCTGGCTGGAGAAATGGTGGGAAATTGTCCATCCATTATAGCAGATATATACTGTAGTAACTAGTGGGGAGTGGGATAGCTGGACCTAGTTTTTGCTGTAAGACTAACAAAGCAGCTATTCTATGGAGGACTAGGGGTAGAAAACTATGTCAATGCAGGGCAGCAGTGCAACCTCTGAGCAGCTCCAGTAAACTAAGCTCAAATCCATGCAAACATGATGCTTAAATACAAGCAAAGTTAAATGATTTTATACAAAGTAACCAAAGGGAAAGCCCAAGACTGAGCCTTATTCCTGCAATCCCCAACTCAGATAGGTCCTTGGCTGCACACTTCTACCACAAGGGTGCAGGGGGGGCCTTCTTAATGTAAGAAGGCTGGTTTTAGTGTTCAAATGATACCAAACAGTGCAGATTCAGCAAGCCTGAATCTAGCCTATGCTATAAAATACAGAAGTACTAGAAATTCAAAGTGTAGAAAATCTCAGTCACAATAGCAAAAAAAACAGTTTAAATAAAAGAGAAATTCATAAGAATACTCCCACAAGAGTATAGACCACAAACTTTACTAGTGTGAAATAACTAGTCTGGAACCACAAGTGCTTAAACCAGAGCAAAGACATTTAGAATAAAAGGCACAATAAGCCATCACTAGTAATTCCCAGCTTAGCGGGGTGTAGGCTACACTCTCCTTCCACAAGAGTCTAGACCACAAACTGTCCTGATGTAAAATAACTGATTTGGAGCCCAAGTGCTTAAACCAGAACTAAGACACTTTCAGAATAACAGACCCAAGAAGCCTTCAACCAGCAATTCCCAGATAAGAAGGGTGTAGGCTATCCTCTCCTGCCACAGTAGTTTAGATAGCTTAAACCAGAACAAATACACTTAGAACAACAGGAAAACAATAAACCTTCAACCAGCAATTCTCAGCTCAGAATGCCATATGCTACCCACTCCTCCCACAAGAGTGTAGACCTCAAACCTTTTTAATGTAAAATAACTGAACTGAAGCCCAAGCACTTAAACCAGAACTATGGCACTTTTAAAATAACAGACACAATAAGCCTTCAGTCAGGAATTCCCATCTTAGAAGGATGTAAACTACCTCTCCTGCCACAAGAGAATATACTACAAATTTCTTAATGTAAAACAACTTGCCTGAAACTCATGTGTTTAAACCAAAACTTTGAATAACAGCTACAATTTAATTAAGCTACTAACAAACAGTAATAAATGCAGCAGAATAAATGCAATTGAACACTTTTAAGAACAAGCAGCAAAAGCAAAATAAATTAATAAAGTAGGAAGAAACTACAAATACAGTAAAAGCAGCTGAATACAGTACATTTTAAGTTAAGTGGGATGGGAGGAAACAGAAGATAATTCAAGGTTAAGAAACTAAGGGGTGTGGGCCTTCCCGACTTATCTTTCCGTACTCAGTAGAATGAGGTGACGAGATGGGACTGGGAGGAGTGTCCAAAATCAGATTTATAGTAGGGGCAGGCAACTCAAAAAACACCAAATTTAAAAATACAATAACAGTTAGGCAGGTGCTTGGGAAAAATAAAATGCAGACACAGGTCAGCAATATTCAGGCAGCGTACAACAAGCAAGCCAAACAAGCATTCCAGCTAAATAGAGATGTCTCCAAATATTTCTAACTAAATGAGGAATGTTATTCCTCAGCTCCTCCCACTAACTAGCTGATGATATTCACTGTTTGCAAAGGAATTCTTTGCTAACTTTTCTAACTGACCCTAGCCAAGACCTCTTAAAACTCAAACAGAACAGAAAACTTAAAACAAATCAAATGTAATACAAGAAAAAACATAAAAAAATAGAAGTAACCAAACCTTACATAAAAAACTTCAGTTCAAAACAAAATGCAGATAAAGATCAGCAATATTCAGGTAGAGTACAGCAAGCAAGCCAAACATATACATATGTAAGTGTGTGTGTGTGTGTGTGTGTGTGTGTGTGTGTGTGTGTGTGTGTGTGTGTGTGTGTGTATACATATATATATATATATATATATATATATATATATATATATATATATATATATATATATTTCTCTCAGCCAACCCCCATCAAACACTATCTCCACCACTGCCTCCCATTCGTAATCACTACCTATTTATCTCCGCCTCATTCTCCACTATTGTAACTCTCTCCTTTTTCCAGGCCTTGCCACACTTCATACACCTACTCTATAGTACCTAACTGTTAACTATAACCTCTACCTATCTCCTTTTTTCCCCTTTTCTCTTCTTCGTTGCTCCTTTACCCTTCTCTGTAACCTGGCTCGTCTCTACTTGGTCTTGAGCTCACATTCTCTTACAAGCAATATTCACCTGACACTTACTCGCTATCATGTCTCCAATACTCAAAGCTTATTCCACATATATCCTACTCTTTACCACTACTATAGCCTCCCTATCCATACCATATTATTGTACCTTCTTTGAAAATATCACTTTACATGAACAAAACCTTCACCTCCCACAAACTTTACCAACCACCTTTTTCAATACCTTGACTCATAGTAACATAACCTGTTACTCTAACTTTTTACTCCCAAAATACCATAGAACAACTCATATATCATTCTACTTCAACAAAAAGAACTCTTACAACTCGCCAAAATCCCTTAAATTCCTTGTGAATTCCCAGCACAACCTCCTCCTTCATGGAGATATTCATCCTAACCCTGGTCCCTACACTAATAACAATTTTAATCTTAATAATATTACTTCACCGACAATATCATCATGTACTAAAACAGCTAACTCCCTACTAATAGCACAACTCAATATAAGAAGTTTAAATAATAAAACTCATCACCTACATTCACTTCTTGACTTACATGCATTCGACATACTATGTCTTACTGAAACGTGGCTAAAACCCTCTATTCAAGATCAGGAAATCACCCCTCCTGGCTATAATATACTTAGATGCGACCGCATAAATAAGAAAGGTGGAGGCGTAGCTATTCTCTATAAATCTAATCTCCAAATCACTCTCTACAATGAACTTCCATCACTTGACTCCAAAGCCGAAATATTATCTATCAAACTAAGCATCAACAATAACAAATCGATTTATCTAATCTGTATGTACCTTCCCCCTGGAAATAATACTCATATCCTAGAAAACTTACTTAGTTCACTTTCTAGCCAACTACCTCAGGAAACCATAATACTTGGTGACTTCAACATTGACTGGATGACCTGTTCATCCCAACACCCCACCAGCCATATAAATCTTTATGGCTTCTCTCAATTAATTAACACTCCAACTAGAATCCATAAACCCACAAAAAAAGAAACAACTCTTGACTGGATCCTTACTAATAACCACCTAAACAAGTACTCTCCAGGAACTCTTCTCGATAATATTAGTGACCATATGCTCACATATGTTATTAGACAAAAGTCGCATAACCCAACTACCCATAAACTTAAGGTGTCTCGCTCAAACAAATTCTTTAACCCAGATAAGTTTCTGGCGGAATTGAAAGCATGTGACTGGTCTCCAATGACTACCCTTGAACTAAACGAAGCAGTGGCCTACTTTAATACCAACTTTCTACAAATCCTTGACTATCATGCTCCTATTCGCTCTACTAGGATAAGGACCAAATCAGCCCCATGGCTTACTAAACAAACTAAACAAAAAATGCTCCTTAGAAATAAAATATGGGCTAAATGGAGAACTACCAAATGTACATCTGATCACCTACTCTTTAAGCAATTAAGAAATGCCACTAAGAAAGATACTCTTTCAGATAAAAAGGATTACTATCTTCACATACAACAAACTAGTCAGCATTCCTCTCAAAAATTCTGGTCAGGTATTAACAAACTTCTTAAACCAGGACATTCAACTACTCCTATCCCTTCAGGCTTTAATCTCAATAACTCCACTCTGATCCCAGATGCCTTTAACAAGTACTTTACAGAAGCCATTCAAACCCTATCTAATTCATTACCCTCTTCTACTACCTCCTTACCTAATACCTCTAACACTTCATCTAATGTCTTTAACATTCAACCAGTGCCTACATCACTTATTTATAAGCTTCTCAAGAAACTTAAACCTTGCACCCCATCTGCAGACCAACTCCCATCAGAATACCTACAAATTGCTGCAAAAGCTATTGACTACCCCATATCCATTCTTATTAATAGGACTATCTCTGAAGGAAAAATACCCACCCTATGGAAAATATCTCATATAATACCTCTACATAAAGGTGGCTCCTCTATCGAGCTCAAACTTTCGCCCTATTGCCTTACTCTCCCCATTAGCAAAGATCATGGAAAGATGCATACATAAACAAATTCTTAACCACCTTCTACAAAACAAACTTCTAGCCAATAGTCAACATGGCTTTAGACCTTCCCACAGTACTACAACTGCCCTCCTTTCCTTCTCTGATGCCATAAATAATAATAGGAACAACAATCTTTTCTCATCAGCTCTATTCCTAGACCTGTCAAAGGCCTTTGACATGGTTAACCATAATATACTTCTTGACAAACTAAATCTCTATTCACTTGGCTCACATACTCTTCAATGGTTCAGGAGTTACCTCCAAAATAGGCAACAAGCAGTGCTATGGGACAACAACCTATCCTCCTTACTCCCAGTAAACATTGGGGTTCCACAAGGCTCAATCCTAGGTCCCCTTCTTTTCTCTTTATTTATCAATGACCTTCATTTGAATATACCCCAAGCCATCTGCATTCAATATGCTGATGACTCAACTCTTATTTGTGCTGCCAATAATGTTTCCTCCCTCCAGTCCCTCACCCAAACAGTCTTCCATAATGTTGAAAAATGGTTTATGGAACTCTCCTCCTTCTTAATCCCAAAAACAAAACTTCTTCTCTTTACCCCTACACACAAATCACCAACACCTTTCTTCACTATCTCCTCTAACAATGCTACCTGTATTAGCCCAGATATGACCACTCGCCTATTAGGTGTAACTATTGACAATCATCTTAATTTTGATGACCACATTAACAACACCATTAAATCAGTTAACAAAAAAATCGGTACTCTCTACAGAATTAAACCCTTTCTTACCCCATCTGCTAGAAAAACTGTGGCCCAGAGCCACCTGATCTCCACCCTTTTCTATGCCTCTGCTATATATACAAACTTGTCTAAAAACAACATCACCAAACTTTCTACCTGCTACAATAGTATTACTAGATTCATTACTGCTACCCCTTTTAGAACCCACCATTGTATTAACCTCAAGCAACTAGATTGGTTAGAACTCTACAACCACTTACTCTATCAACAATTAATTATCATTCATAAGACCCTTTTTTACCCGGATGCTACCCCTAGCCTTACAAAACTGATTTCACCTTATAAAAACCTAGCCACACTATGATCGGCTAATAAACTCCTTGTAGCCTTAACCAAATCAAAGAATAAAGCTGGGGACTCATTATTTTCAAATGCTGTCGGGAAAATCTGGAATCAACTACCTCAGGAAATAGCAAACCTAGACTCTACATCCCTTTTCAAAAGACATATCAAAGAACATCTCAAAACTCAATGGCTATGTCCTTGTACTAATCCTGACTGAAATTACTCCTCCACTACTCCCAACTTCCCCCCTTTTTTTCCCAACTTTCCCACTATAAAACTAATTTTTACTGTAGACAGATTTATCTTTGAGTTTGTCTCAAACATTTTTTTTTCTCTTTTTTTCTAGCACATCTTGAATGTTGTTTAGTATCTAACTGTAGAATGTTGCTTACCTTGTAATTTTATTGTTAACCAACTATTTTTCTGAAAGATTATGGTTCTGCTTTTTTGGTTTTTGTGTTTTCGCTAAATTCATACAAATGTCCACCTTTGTACTTATTGAATTGTGCTTATTATGCTTTATTGTTAATGATTGTTTTACTTCTTGTAATTGGAGCTTTTCTCCCCGGGCCTCTACTGAAAACGGATATTTGTCCAGCTAGACTAGCCTGGTCACCAAATGTAAAATAAATAAATATATATATATATATATATATATATATATATATATATATATATACATACACATACATATATATGGGTCCTTTCACAAAATCGAAATTTCAAAACATTAAACGACTGGTCTATGAAGACCAGATGATCGAAGTTTTGAAATATCAAACCTTTTTAATGGAGATTACCATACAGTATGGAATGGGAAGTTTTCCGTTCTCTTCACTGTAGTGCGATCTCAGAGTTGGTATATTTAAGTAGCAGGGGGGTATGGGGTTGCAGGGGGGCTTGCACCCTGCAAAAATGTGAAAGAAGAAGTTTTGTAACGTTTTAGGTTTTTTTTTTTGTAAGGTTTGATATTTCAGAACTTTGATCCTCTGGTCTTCAAGGATCAGAGGTTCAATATTCTGAAATTTCGATCCTTTAAAGTAGACCTATATGTGTGTGTGTGTGTGTGTGTGTGTGTATATATCTATATATATATATATATATATATATATATATATATATATATATATATATATATACACACAAACACACATACATACATAGACACACGTGTGCATATATATATATATATATATATATATATATAAATTAATTTACATACACATACACACACACACACACACACACACACACATATATATATATATGTGTGTGTGTGTGTGTGTGTGTGTGTGTGTGTGTGTGTGTGTGTGTATGTATGTATGTACAGATTCACTTCAGAATCTCAAAATTCCAAAACATCGAATTTCATATGAACGAGACCATATGATCGATGTTTCAGAATATTGAAATTCTGAAACAAATCAAAAAAAAACAACAACAATTTATATTTTTCTGCAGGGGGGCAAGCCCCCCTGCACCCCCCACACCCCTGCTACTTAAATATTCCAACTCCGAGATCACACTACAGTGAGGGAAAAGGGAAATCTCCCATTCTGCACTGTATGCAGATTTCTGTTCACAATGTCGGGATTCTGAAAGTTCAGTCATATAGTCTTGGCCATATGAAATTCGATCTTTCAGGATTTCGGCATTGTGAAGTGTTCCCACCATGTATGTATATGTATATATATATATATATATATATATATATATATATATATATATATATATATATATATATATATATATATATATATAGATCTACTTCAGTAGATCGAACTTTTACAAATTTGAACCATATATGGCCGAGACCATATGTTTGAACTCGTAAAAGTTCGAACACTGAAATAAAAACGCATAAAACAAAAAAAGGGAAATCTTCCCTTTCCTCTCTGTACAATCTCCATTCAGTCTGATTGAACTTTTACAAGTTAGAACATATGGTTTCAGTCATATGTGGTTCGAACTTGTAAACGTTCAGTTGACTGAAAGGGACCCTATATATACACACATACATGGGAACACTTCATTCATTAATAACTTCTTCTGGTAAATTTTCTCATGGATTTACATAATATTGTTTCATCACATTATTATATCACACCCTTCTACTTTTCTCTATATCATCAATTTTTATTTTCCATGTTAGTATTTTTCTTGATAATTTTTAATTCCTTCATTTCTCTTTTTTTCTTATTCTTATCATATCCAAGAACTTTTGTACTTAAACATTCTCGCTGTTAATTTTTGATTTTCTTCCTTTACCCACTTTAATATTCTGTACACATTTAAAGAAGCAGAATTGGATTTAGCAACTCCACTTCCCCTTTACCTTTAGTCATGTACAAACACCTCTTTTCACTGGGTTTAATTTTGAATTCAAATAAAAGAATACACTAACTGCACTATTTCTTTTTCATATTTGTCTGGGATCATATAAACATTTGACATCTATCTTATTTTTCCCATCAATACAGAATTCACCAGATAAACCTTTCCTGAATGCTAATCTATATGTCTTTCACAGAAGACATTTCTTTCATCAAATCCTCCCATTTCATCATAACCAATTTTCCCCAAACTTTACCCCTAGCAAAGACACTTCATTCAGTGAAAAATACACAACTGCAATTTTCACATCATCACACAAACTATTATCTTAATTCATGGTCATTCCTTTTAAAAATCCATTCATATAAACCAACACTTTCTTCATCCATATTTTGTTCTTAGCAGCTACAACTATCTTGTATGCATATGTCAAAACTATTGGAATCACCAAGTCTTTTTGCATCACATACTTAGCATCTTTCATTTTAAAAGCTACTTCACTTACTATCATATTTATTATGAATACAATGATATTCCACTCAAGGGACATCCTTGTCTTATACCACACCATGCATATTTCTTTACTCAGCCACCCATTCACTATCACTCTCACTATATCAGTTTGATATACTGACAGAAACAGTCTAATAATTGCCTATTTCATACTTCTCCATAACATCCCACAAAGCATCATGTCCTGCTGTATCAAATGCCTTGCTAATATCACCTAACTTTCATATCCTCCCTTTTACTTATAATATCATCCACAATTTCTCTCACAACCAATAACAATTCTTGGCATCCCTTCCATTTAATGTCATATAGAACTTCTTCCATAATACCCCTCCTCCTTCTTTCCATTCTCCTCTATATTATTCTTATTAAAAATGTATAATCTGGTCTTCAGTTTTTATTTCATTCTTCTCATCTTTCTTCCATGTAAATTTTAATATGCCACTGTATAACTCTTCATAAACCTTTCCTTCATTCAGTACATTTACAAAATGCCCTGTCAATCCATTAATTTCTTGTACATTCCATACCCTATACCATCTGAGCCTGATACTGAAGTAACATTTAACTTTCCCAAGTACTTCATCAAATACACTATTAGTAATTTCTTTTTCAAATGTTTCCATAACTCGCTCTGGAATTTTTTTTACCTTCCATTCTCTTTACTCAAATATTTTTCACATGTTGTACTACAATACTCATGCTCGTGTTATTTTAACCTCTCCTTTTACATTTTTCATTTCCCTCATTATACTGATATTCTCCTTTATTATTTTACCCAAATGTGCAGACACCACCTCCCTTGTAAATAATATTTCTATATAAATAGTAATGCCTTATTTTTTCTGTTTCTTTTATATATATATTTTCCATATCATAATATTCTCTTGTATTATTCTCTAAATTCTGTAATATATTTCTATACATTTTGCCATATTTCACTTTCCCTTCCTTTCTTACATCATCCTGACATTGAAAAAAACACTTTTTAGTCTTCTTTTAAATTCAATCTACCATTCAGACTAGTTTTTATAGAAGCCCTTCATTGTTATGATCCTTTCATAACTGAAAGACTTCCCACTCTCCAATTTCATCCCATAATTTTTCATTTATTCTTTGTATTCCCTTTCCTATTTTAATATACTCTCTTTCTTCCATCACCTTCATCCACATTGGTAGTCTGAAAAACCTGTCACAACAGTATCATCATCTGCTATCCACAAGCATTCTAATAATGCAAATAATAAATTTCAAATCCAAATGCCTCCTTCCATTGACTTTTTTGCCACACACATTTTATCACTGCCTATATTTTTACATATTTCCCTTTAAATGACAAAGTCTGCAATTATACTTTCATGTTAACCACCAAATAGACAATTATACAACGACCCCCCCCATTAATATTACAAAACGTGCACACTGATTGGTCAGCGTGCACATTGTAAATCAGACTTATACTAATGGAAAAAGGTCCGGTCGCCTGGACTTTTTCCATTAGTATAAGTCTTTTTTACAGCAACGGAGAACGCAAGATCTCCGTTGCTTTTTAGACACTGCCTCACTATGTTAAAGGAGTTTAACATAGTGAGACAGCTTTAAAAAAAGTAACGGAGATCTTCCTTTCTCCATTGCTTTTTTTAAAGCTGTCTCGCTATGTTAAACTCCTTTAACATAGTGAGACACTTTGTAAAAAGCAACGGAGATCTTGCTTTCTCCATTGCTTCCACCCACAGCTCTGATGTACTGCGTAAGCATACGCATGCACAGTACATCAGAACTGCCGCAGAATACCAGACAGCTGTGGAAGGGCAGCATGGAGGCATTATACAATGCCATTATTTAAGAAAAGTAAGTATTTCTTTTCTTAAATAATGTCATTGTATAATAGCAATAACCCACTTCTGGGTGTGGGTAATGCTGGATTTGCCCACGGTTATCTTTGTTTGGCCACTCGTGCTTCACCCACGTGACCAAACCACACCAACCGTGGGTAAATCCAGCATTACCCACACCCAGGCATGGGTTATTGCTTAAATATTTTATGAAACAGACTCTCTTTTTATATATGCATTTAATGCTGTAATTTCATAAGCATTTTTCCACCTCACATCCACAACAGTTAACCTTTCCATCCTTATCAGTATCACATCAAGTGTTTTCACAGTGTTTTTACACAACACAGCCACTCCAGAACAATGTTCACTTACTACATCGTATATTATTTTTCCACCCCATAATTTCTCTTTTCAATTTTCTTCACTTGCCAGGAATCTTACATCATCTAAAAGGATAACATCCAGATCAAATTTAGCACACAATTCCAGTATCCCTACCCTTCTTGCAGTGATAATAATACTGTTTGCATTTACTGAAAGTACTTTAAAATTGCTACTTTTCCTTCTTTTTATGTTTGGGGAAATATTTTTAAATCTTAATTTTCTTATTTTTACTCTTTCCATCAAAAGAACATTTTACCTGGTTTACATACAAATAATCTTGGATCCTCTGATTATTCACTGGCTACAACTTCAAACAAAATTATTAGTATCAATCCCTTCGCATGACTTTTCTTCTTGCATGCATTTTCTCTCTCTCCTCATTTTCCCTATACATATTTTTCTTAGTCAAGAGTTTCTTCTTCACCTAGTTCATCGTTTCCCCCAGCCTCTTGTTGTCCTTCCTCATGTAGGTTTTCTTTCTTTTCCCCTTTTTCACTGTTTACCGTTTGCTCTTGACAATCCATCCAAAATTGTCCCTTTTTCACACAATCTGCATTCAGGCATTCAGACACACACATTATTGCTGTATGCCCTTTCTCCCCAGACTGGTGACATTGTACCTTGTCACAATCATTAAGTAAATGAGAAAAGTTCCCACAAAAGAAATACAATTTAGGCTGGCCAGCATATCTTGATGTCCCTCTATGGCCAGCCACAAAAATAACACTTGGCAAGTGTTTCACGGTGTTTTTTTTTTTTCACATTTCATAACAGCTTCCAACCTTCACCCTCCATTCCATAAGTTTCACTCATCTCTAACGTTTACAATATAAGCATGCATGTTGTGACTTTGTCTTCTTCTAGTTCATCAGTTCTAAACTGCAAACATATTTTTATGCAATACACAATCTCCCAAAACTCACTCTTCCTCCCCAAGACCACCATCTGGACCTCCAGCCCTAACACTCTGCCCTCCCTGTATGGCAGGGGCATTCCTTCCTTTTCTTAACACAATAAGGTGATCTACCTGTTAGAAACTTCCATGACCCTGGCTTACTTCCAAGGGCTTCAACAGCAGTTTAGACCAAAACACTCCTGACTTCAGCAGCCTCCCAAAATCCAACCAACCCATATCTAGATAACTGTCCCAGGATCTTAGCAAGTAAATACATAGTTATATCCCCTAGCACTGACATGTATTTAATCACTAGGAGGAACTCTAAATTTTTCCCAAGCAGTATCCCTTTCAGGAAGCTGCCCCCCCCCATCCAATCTGGTATGACTGGCTGATTCTGACTGAAGCACTCTAACTCTAGTCACTGGTTGCCACCCTCAGTTCTAGTGTCTTCCAGAACCTGAGCCACTACCACCCCACAACAACCTGCTGCTCATACCAACTATGGCACTCCCTTCCTGGCCAATGACAGGGAGTATCTCCCTTGGAGAATTTCATGACTGTCTCCCTCTAGGGTTGGACTGGCAGTATTGCTGGCCTCAGGGAGTACAGTTGTTCACCTGTAGGCATCCCCCTGGCAGCCAGACACAAAAATAACTGCCCAGGGCTTCTGGCTAGTACACAAATACTTGGACTCCAGGCTTCACTAAACACCCAACCACTGGGAGAGACTAACATTTTCTCTAGGCACCAACACTTTCAGGGAATCAGATCCTACCCTCCTTTTTCTGTACTTGCCTGCACCTTTCCAGCCCTGGCCTTTGCTTCCATCCCCTAGGGCCTTCCAGGAGATAGATTTGCACCACTCTCCAGTGCCCCTCTCTGTAGGCTCAGCCACAGCACTCTCAGCCCCATAGAGGCACCATTTCTCCTAGTGAGACTTACATGACATTGGCACCCACAAGTCTTCCACTCCAGGTTATAACCATAAAACCACAGATCCCAGACACTATAGCCACTCATCCCAGATACCCCTCCCCATCACCAAGCCAAACACCTGCATAACTGGCAAGTTGTCCTAACAAATAAATACTCATACTCCGTAGGCTCCACAACACACCCAACCACCAGGAAGTGCTTCACATTTCCACCAAGCAGCTACACTTCCAAGGCATCAACCCTACACCAACCTCATCAACCCCACACCAACCTGTTCTTCCTGCCTGGCCATACCACTCTATCCTGGCTGCTGGCCACTGTTGCTTCTCCTGGAGGAATCCAGAAGCTGGACCTCAGCCCCAACACCTTGTTATGAAGACAAGGCTGCAGAGCAGGATCTTACTCCATGGAACTTTCATGACACTAGCTCCCTAAGAGCAGCCACCCTGGGATAGACCAACACCACAGCTAACCCCAGCAACCAAGGCTTTTGTCCTTAGCAACCTTCCACACCTAGACAAAATACCTGCATAACTGTCCAGGGATCATGACCAGTAAAAACATAGCCACCCATGCTCCACTATATAACCAACAACTAGGAGAATTTTTGAAATTTTCCATATATTCCTGCACTTACATGGTACCAGCCCCACAACAATCTGCTCTACTTGCATGAATGAACCATTCCAGATGTCACATGGTCTCCTCTGCTCCTTCCACAGAACTTTGAGGAGGATATGAGGGATGCATTAACTTTCAGGGGCAAACTCACCAAGATCACTAAACTGGTTCTACTCCATCCAAACAGCTTCTGCAGAACACCTCACCTGAGCATAAGTCAGAAGAGAAATGGAGAGAAGCATGCTATGTAACAATAACATTCTCCCTTTGTACAGCCATACCAAAAAGAACCCTCTCTATATCGTCAAGACTTTGCATTAAGATTCATAAAGATAAATATGATTGAGACCAATAAATATAAAGAAAGATACATTTATTAATCAAATATAAAATGAGCAAGAGAACCAAGTACAGTAATATTTGCTGTGTATAATGGCACTAAAGGTAAAGTACACATTTATTGACAGCCACATCATCAAGGCTACACATGCACAAGGGTCAAGACTTCTTATAACCATGCCTACTGCAATCCTGAAAACCTTACTCACATCGCATCCTCCCTCATCTCTCAGGGTGTGCTGTTCTCCTCCTGTCTTGTACCCTGAACACTATTCTCTCCCCTTCCTCATCCAACACTATTGTCTTTTCTCCTGTGTCACACCCTGAACTCCTTACCTCTCATGCTCGCTCATCTCTCAAAATGCAATATCCTCTTCCAGAACCTTACTCACCTCTCAAACCAAAAAGATTACTCATCTCTCATCCTGCTTTATCTCCCTGCATTCAATCCTCCATTCTTTCCACTTCATTATTTACCTTCTTCGACCCTCTTGACCTACTTACATTGTCCTTACTTACAACTTTGGTCCTTTTGTGTTATATCTATTGACTTTGTACTTTCCTATGCCTAACTACTCCTACACCTGTTGCCCATTCCCCTTTTTAAACCTTACAACTTTTGAATGCTTAATGAATTCTGATTTTTTACAAGCTGATCATCTTCTTCACAGTCCTGATAAGAGCAAAAACATTAGGTCCTAACTTTTCATGACAAATGCATATACTTCTCGCCCTAGTTACAGAGTTTTAAGCTCATTTCCTGGTTCTATCCATCATAAAAAATTAAATACAAGGATACATTAGGTGATATGCAGTACTAGTTAAAGCTCAAACTGGAGTATCCCCCTCAAGCAACCAGAAGCCCTGTTTTTGATGTCATTGTCAAGCAGTTCATAAATATTGCTGTAGTGTTCCACCACCCAGTGCAGTACAGTCCCAGTCAGTACGTTCCCTCCTATCAATGCACTGCTTGGTTTCGCCAGCCACTGCACACCTGGTTAGTCTGGATCACCACTGTCTCACTACTGCCTGCCAATACTGCCCATCATCATCTTCCCACATCCCTGGCACAGTCACCCTTTCACTGCTTTTCTCACTTCTCTCAGCACTGCCATCAGTTTCTTTCCAATGTTAGTAAATATATCTGAAACCACTGTCAATTGGTGCCTCTACCTCTTTCAGAATTCAGCACTGTCAGTGTGCCCCCAGCTTCAATCAGCATAACATTTATGTCATTTATCTATTATCACAATATTCACTTTGTACATAATATACTAAAACATTTCATTTTGTCATTTACTCTGCATATAATGTCATGTTACCCATTGTGTTTACTCCTGGCTGAGACTGAAATAGGTACAATAGGATCAGTGCTCTACCCCGATTAATAAATTCAAAATAAATAAATAAATAAATATCCATCATTATCCAAGTGGCCCTAAAGTCATCACTTCTGTCAGGTCAGTGTCAGTGTCCTTACAACTCAAAGTTAAGTTTTTGTGTCACTCCAGAATCGGTCAGTATCACCCAAAAAATGTATTTCCGGACCATAAATGTTGATTTTACCCACATCTGCAGCTGGCTAAATTCCTCCTGTTAAACTCAGAGTGTGTTGCCATCCCTTTTCAGTGTCCTTCAAAAAAGCCAGTGTTGTCCATGCTTCTTTTAGTAATCTCCAGCTGCCGCCATTGCCCAGCATTTTCTCTACAGTTTAAAGTCAATGCCCCAGTAAAAGATTCTACTACACTTCCTCCTGCTACTGTTCCCGTAAGGTAACCATTTGAAAATGTCTGGACCCACTAGAGTCCTGAAACACTATGCTGAATGGTTGAAAAAACTGACTTACATATACCAACTCCAAGACTGTCATTTCTCAAAGTATTCCCTTTTCTTCAAGGTATGGCAATCTTGGAGCTGGTATATAGAATTTCCCCCCACCTCCTTGCAAAAAGAAGTTTAAAGGAGAAGTGCAATTTTCAAGATTCACTCTTTTCCTGGAGTTTCAGTCTTTTTTTGGCATGTCTGCTCTCAGTATTTTGAGTGCTGACATTTCATTCGGGAGTCATTCCCTAAGCATTTTTCATGTTTCTATAGCCCTTGTAAATGATGTTTGCCAGTTTTTCTATGACCAAATGTATCTATCTAGCCCCTACAAACTCTTGCTATTAGGATCACCTCATAACCTGTCTTTGTTACTCATCAGCCCCTCTTACTCTCCGCTAAGAGTGCTTTACAATTTCCTGCCTTAGTCACTTGTCCAATGTGTTATACTCACGCTATTAACAGTACTTTTCATGTGTATCCTCTCAGTCATAGCTGTCTGGTGGAGTTCTACAGCCACCATCAATGCACCCCTTCAGCATCCATTAACACCTCCTCAGCGCATAGTTATTTCTGTAAATCAAACTTTTAAATAAGAAAAAAATTGCTTAAATTAAAATACCATTACTTAGATTGTTAACCAAGTGAGAGAACTGGTTACAAGTCCCTGTTCATCTGCAATTATAGCACAAGCGCTACAGTTAATGATTAGTACTATTTAATCATTCTTGATAATAAAAGTATCTTGAGAATTACCATAGTTACAACAGCAATTATAACATAATATATTAAGTTAACATGGAAATGTTGAAGATCCACAAGAATGTATGCACCACTTATTTTCTGACATATGGTTTATCATATTCAAAGTGACTGGGGAGTCAGCCCTTATATTAGCACTAAATGGATGCAGTCAAGAGAACAACTCCTGAAAGTTCTTCGCAGGCCATCCATACAGACACACATACCTCTTTGGGCAATTTACAAGCTCAGTAGTTTATCTTTTGGCATGTCTCTGTGATGTGAAAGGAAACAACAGACCCTGACAAACCCTATGCAATTTCTTTGGAGCACTTTTTGCACTCTTGCTTCTTATTTGAAGGCAGTTACACTAGTGCCTGTGTCCATGACTGAGTATACCAGCCTCTCCTTCCTCTTCCAAACTTCTCAGCTTTTTGGGCTGGGGAAAGGTGGAACCTAAAGTCAACCTCGGGGATCTTGCCATACACCTTCCACCAAGGTATTATTTTCTTACAACCTTACCCGTTTGTCCCTCCCCTCCCCTTGTGAAGCAAGTGGTACACCCAAAGGGTGAACATGCAGAGTACCATCCCACCTCTACAGCGGCTTAGTCAAGTCTACCACACTTTCCCCTTTTTAGACTATGCCCCCTACAGCAATATCCCCATCCTCCACCAGGGATTGTAACAGGGAATGCCAACATGACTGCCATCCTTTCCCAAGTTGGGAGACATGCCCATTCCTTTCAGCCAGCACCTCAGACGGTTGCCTAGGTTATAATCAAGGCTTTATCACTCTATCCCATGGTACTAGGTGGCAAAACCCATGCAATTTCAGTGAATCACAGCCACTTGGGTAATTAACAGTTTAGCAGCCCCCAAATGGATTTTAACACTTAAAACTTACCAGTCACCAGTTTGCCTTGGGATGCAAGTATAAAATGTGATTTAGAAAAAAATGCCATTCTTTACTTTTCCAGAGTTTTCAGAGTTTTATGCTTTCATGTGGAAGGCTACACCAACAGCTTCAAGGTCACACAACCACTAGGGAATCCACAAAACCCTAGAAACACAAGAACAGAATTTTTAGTACACACAATATTTAATTTTTTTATCACATCTAGGAGCATTTCCTTTCAAACTTTTCAGGGACACAACAACTCCACCAGTTCTACAATCAATGAATAAACAAGCATCAGCTCTGTGGCATAGAATGATGAGGCTCTGATTGCAACACAAGGACCTGGATTCAACTATGTTGCCTAGGTAATGAAGAACCAAATTACTTGGACAGAATGCAATGATTAAACATATACCTGTTCAACTCTCAGGAAGTACCTTAGAGTCACGGATACTGGTGGAAACTGTGTTGTACTGTTGCAGCAGTGATCACAGAAATGGATAGTGGGTTAACAGAAAACTGTATCACCACAGAGATGTGAGCAAGCCTCCTCACAGAGCTTTCTGCACACCCCTCACTCATGACGTCCTTCAGCAGACTGAAGGAGGTAGTTTTTACAGAAAAAGAAAACTCATGCAGCTTAACATACTATGACAGACACAAGCCTTTTCTTTCTCCATGGAGCAGCATAATGGATCTGTACTGCTGTTTAGCCACCAGGTCTGCCCAAGAGGGAAACTATCCATGTGCACAGTATATTGAGGAAGGTGCCACATAACCATGAGAACAAGTCAATAACAAGAAATTAGGATGAAGGTAACCATAGGGGCCTTGACGTTACCAGCAGCCTTGGCTACAAATATGAGTTATATGCTAGGCTAACGACCACCAGCGCCTTTATAGGCTGAGCCGTACTATCCAACCCAATTATGTCCCTATGTATTAAGGGAGTTTATTAGGATGGGGTATGTTAGAAGTTTCTAGAGGTTATGGGGGAGGGTATATTAGTTTGGTCATTACTGTCTGCCTATCACAAAGCTGGGGCCAGAGTCGGGGTGAATTTCCAATTTCCCATCCATTGGTCAGTCACACACACACACACACACACACACACACACACACACACACACACACACACCACTTTGTTTATGTTAACCTTTAATGGCCAAAATCAGTTCCTTACTTAATCTCAGTTAAACTTTAAAATCTCCCAGGGAAAAATATGCATTTCTTATCATACTCACCTTTCCGCAATTCTAAAAATGCACTTTTCTTTTACTCTCATTATAAATGTTATCTGTCACACAGCTACACGTGATATCTTTACCACAGTCACACGTGTAACTAATTTTATTTCTTAAACAAATTGTGTACAACAGATAGCCACTAATTAACAAATAACAACAACAAATCTTATCAATCAAGCTACACTAAGCATTTGAATCTATATAATCAAAAAAGTCAAAGTTGTATTGTAGTAACCCCCCCCCCCCCCAAGATGGGCAGTAGCAAGGCCCACCACCCAGCACTTGGTGGCATGTAATTAAGAAATGGCCTAGTCTTCATGTACAAAAGAGTGTTTTTGCTGGCTCTGCATTCCCATGTGGTCATAAAGTCATATGCATTGAGTTTTGTTTGTTACTTGCCTGATTACTTTCATATACTGTTAAATGTGACAATGTCAGTCTTCAGATCCATTAAGCATGAAAGCAAATGTTCCTAAACTCAGATGTGAAAAAAAAAGTATTCCTTTTGCAAATCTTATATTTCATAAAGTTCCAGGACACTAAAAGATAAAATAATTTTTTACCTGACAGCCCACCTGAACATGACTCCTGAACTCTAGTGCACACTGCAGTGTTTAGGATAAACCTTTTTTTTCATCTTACCTTTAAGCATGTATTGCAAGACCACCAGTTATTGGAGAGCCCACATTCTGTCTCTCAGTAGTCATCTTGGGATTAGTGCTTCTGTTTTCTCCTAGTGAGAGAAGGAGTGCAGTTACATTATTTCCTGGATACAGCTGATCACCAGAAAGCTTAATAACTGCTTTATAGGTGACAGCTTGGAATCTGTGCTTATATTCTGATCCTGGTGAGAATAGGAGCAGAGTGCATTGATTCCTGACTCTTTCTGTTTGGAGAGTGGGTGTCTGTGCTTAACATACCTGATTGGTCTGGTTGCTATTCGAGGCATCTAGCAGGAAAAAGGCTACAAGCCTGCAAACCCTTGCATCATCTGGGACAAGATTGTGGATCAGCAAACAGGTTGTGGCCTGCTTCTCTTCTTGGGACTGATGCTAACATTTTGCTTCTGGTTAGAGAAGAAGCAAAGGAGTATTGTATCCCATCAGAGTGAAGCTGTGCTGATGACCAGCATTAGTAGTAGCCAGGCAGTAGCCATTCATGCGACTCCTCTCTTTTCATCATTCTTGACAAGCTAATTCTTTATTTTTTAGTAAGTACAGTTTGATTTCTTTCTAACTTCAGAATGTCTGCATAAATATTTCATCTTTAAATTTTCAAGGTCTGCATATTAGTTTCCCCGCAAGTGTTTGGCAGTGCTCTGTACAGACTCAGACACCCTGAGTAACATTTTTCCTGTAAAAGAAATATATACAGAAACAGCTCCAGTACTTAGTAATAATGACCATCCCTCCTAGCATGTCTAAAGGTCAGTTCCCTGTGCTTTCTCCCATCAACCTGGTGAACTTGGGCATTCTGAGGCAGTGTATCAACTGCCTCATGTACACAGACAACCCTCTCCTCTTACCTCAAAACACTCAGGCTTGTGAGAGATCCACTTATATCCAAATTGGAAGCCATGTAGTCTCAAGCCAAGACTGGAATAGCTGGTCAAGAGAAGAAGTTCAACAACTGCACCACACCACATGCAACACATAGCCCTCCAGAACACCCACCATTACAGCTCTCACACAATCCACACACTCACCTTTGTGGAGACTCTCAATAGAAATCTACCCAAACAGCAGAGACTTCCAAGGCAAAAATGCACTCGACCACCACAACACAGCACAAACCACAAGACACATAGCTCACCTACACAGTGTGCCCCTCAACCTAAGCCCCTAAGGCAAAACAGCTTGCCCAATACACTAATCATAGGTGACTCTATACTGAGGCACACTGATGTCCCACTCACTGGTTTGAATAAGGAGAAGGTAACAGTCAGCTGTCTATCAGGTGCCAGAATCCAACACATAACACATGCACTCAGGTCACTCCACAACAAGTACAAGTATGACTCACTCTGTCATTGTCCATGTGGGGGTGAATGACCTGAGATGCACCTCCCTGGACTACATGAAAAGAGACATGAAGGACCTCTCAGATTATGTGGCCCTGGCAGGTATGACCCTAGTCCTGAGCATCATCCTAGTGTCGCCCAGATTGATATAGCGCAGTCCAAGAAGACAATGATTGACTTCAACAATTGACTAAGTTTCTGGTGTCATTCTAAGGGGATCCAATATCTGTCTGCTTGGGATGACATGATTGACAGACCTTGATGCTTTGCCAGAGATGGCCTGCATCTGTCACCCCTAGGTTTCCGGATACTGGCTAAGGCTCTTGCCACCCCTATAGTGCCTTTTTAGGCGATGTTCCAAAGACCAAATTGCCACCGTAACAGCTATAAATAAATGCAGTCTGAGGGTCATGCTGTTCAATGCTAGAAGTCTAAATCTCAAGACGCACTTGCTTGAAGCACTCCTCAAAATGGAGAGCATCGACATTTGTGCTGTAATGGAGACATGGTTTAGAGCAGCAGAAAGCACCCCTGCACTACCAGGCTATAACTCATTCCACACCTTTCAGCCCCAGAACATGGACCAAAGCTCCAAAGGCGATGGTGACTCCATATTCATAAAGGATATGCACACCTCCAGACTAGTAGCCCAGCATAACGCATCTGAGATACTTCAGGTACAACTAACATTTGGTAAGACGGTGATTCAGGTCATAGCCTGCTATAGGTCCCCAACCATGTCCCAAGACTCTCACTCCATGTTTCTAAGCACACTGAAAACTATTAGGCCCAACCCAACACTCTCATACTAGGTGACTTCAACTACCCCTTCATCATCTGGGAAAACTACTCATGCACCAATACACTGGCCCAAAGCTTCTTGGAATTCATCAGTTCCAATGCCCTGGACCAGCTCATTCTTACCCCCACTGGAGGAAGCAACATTCTTGACCTGGTTATTACTAACATGGGCAACTGTTGCTCTATATCAATAGTCAATGCCTCCCTGGCTAGATCCGACCACAAACTAATCACAATGGAAATCCACATCTTACCCACACACCCCACAAAGGTAACCACCATGAAAAACTTCTCCAAAGCTGACTTTGGACTCCTAAAAACAGAGGTGGCTAACTTCACAGCACCCATGTCAATGGAAAATAGATGCATGACTGCTGAATCATACACTGATGCACTGTACGAACAAGTGCATAAATGCATGGAACTAGCCATACCCAACAGAACCAAGACGCTCTCCTCTAAAAAAAGGAAGCTAATCTGGTGGTTCCCTGCCATTAATAAACTCTACAACAGAAGGAAGAAACTGTTGCAGAAAAAGGTGAAGTCTCATGACTGGAAAATCCCTTATTAGCCTCAACAAAAAGTTGAGATCCCTCATCAAAACATCTAAAGCCAGCAATGATTGCAGAATTGCGGCAGACACTAAAAACAACCACAAAGCCTTCTATAGTTATATCAAGAATCTCCATGGCAATACCCAGGTTTGCTCTTCGTTACTGCACAATAGTACCTCCTAAAATGAGCCAACAGATATTGCCAACATACTGGCCAATAGATTCAATGCCAGCTTTACCACTCTCTCCCCCCAAAGTGCCAATCACAATACCGGAGGAATGCCAGGCACCCAGCATTACTGCAGCACAGGTTAAAGCTGCATTGTCCAAGGCCAAGAATACAGCTTCCATGGGACTCGAAAATATCCCTGGATGTGTTCTACATGAACTACAAAGTGAACTAGCACCACATCTGTGTGCCCTGTTCAATCACAGCCTCACCTCAGGCTTTGTCTTTACTGAATGGCGCACTGCTACAGTCATCCTTCTCCTAGACCCTGGGAATTATCGCCCCATTAGACTGATAAGTCTGATATGTAAGGCTATGGAGCACATTATCATGGACCTAACAAGGATATAGGGAATCTCCAAACTCTAGATCCCACAAAATTTAGTTTTGTGAAAGGTAGATCATGCCTGCTCAACCTGGTTGACTTCTTTGAGTCCATCACCAGTGCACTGGATGAGGGCAAGGCAGTTCATACATGCCTACCTTGATCTGGCCAAGGTCTTTGATACCATTCCCCACTCAGGAATTACTAAGCATCAACCCCTATATCACTAGGTGGGTTGCAAATTGGCTCATAGATAGAACCCACAGTGTGAAAGTAGTGGACTCCAAGTCAGACTGCCGACCAGTCACAAGTGGAGTTCCACAAGGATTGGTCCTGGTTCCTCTCCTGCCTGGCATCTACTTCTCAGAAGTCCAGGCCAACACAAAGGGACTCTGGCTGACCAAGTTCACAAATGACTGCAAGCTGGGAGCCATTATTAACACCCCAAGTGATGTAGACATCCTACAGAAACGCCTCACTGAGACCAATGACTGGTGTCGAAACCATGGCCTTAAGCTTAATGGCAAAAATGCATCATCATCCCCTTTGGGAAAAACTCAGTTCCCACTAAATACCACATTGATGAGAGCCCACTGAACACTGAAGGTGTTATAAGAGATCTGGGAACACAGGTTGACAGCAACCTCTCCTTCGACCACCACATTGCCATTGTGGTCAGAAAGTCCTTCTATGTGGCACATCTCATTACCAAGGGCTTTGTATCCAGGAAGAAAGAGGTCATCATCTCTCTCTACTCTTCCCTCATTAGGCCAATAAAGTATTATGCTCCATTTGGCATGTACCTCACTAGACACATGCAACAGCTGGAAAGGCCTCAAAAGTACCTCACAAACAGGATCCTAGGCCTTAAACACATGTCCTACATGGACAGACTAAATGTAGAAATGCTACATCTAAAGAAATCCCAATCCCTCCGCATCACATGCTCCACAGACCTCAACCTCATTACTACAATCAACAGAACATGCTGGAGGGACAGGTTCATAACCCAGCGACTGCCCATGTTCTGGAATACACTTCCCATACATGTCAAGCAGAGTACCTCACTGGCCCTCTTCAAGAGGAATCTTGATGAGTGGATGGGAAATAGAAAGTTCACCCTAGGGATCACTCCAGTGGCTCTACTTGATAGAGGCACAGGAACTAATGTCCAGTGGCATGATGCTAGGGCACTTCTATGGGCTAGGCTTGTAAAGGCTCCAGGACCATTGGCCTAGTATACACCTATGAACCTATGTATGAATAATGAATGAATATTCATGGTGATGGTGTGATGCCCCAGCACTGTCCCAGTAATCAGGGAGCCTCAATCCTCACCACTAGCACCAGTGGAGGACATACATTGGGAGGATGACAAGTACACACACAGTACAGTGCAATTTCCCCTAAGAGCACACAGAGACCACAGTCAATCTGGGACTAGTTTCTCCCTCTTTCTCCAGATCCCCAGTAAGACTCCCCACTAACACAGCTATAGAGTCGAGATCCCAGCTAAGTGGCCAAGACAAGACCTCCAGCACCCTGTCTGTTCAACCAGTGCTTCATGTCCCTGTCCAAGTAGCTCACACTCACACACACACACACACACACACACACACACACACACACACACACACACACACACACACACACACACACACACACACACACACACACTTTAAGGTTTGATGTATACACACACACCTGGGAAAGGCTGGCACAGGTTCACTAGCTATGCTCGCTTCTGCCCAGACTATAAGGTAGTTATTACTGCCACCAGCCACATCCTTATCATCTACTTTAAGGCCCTTAACAAAGGGTGTCCAACTTTACCGTGTAATGCTACTATTAATCCAAATGTTAGTTTAACCAAGAGCAAGGCTATTAGGAGTAGCCCACAGTACCACCAAATAAATATGCAAGTACTCTCAGAACTTGTATCACAAATACCAGCCACAATGAAAGATTTAAATATATTTGATTATAAATAATAAAAGAACAATAAAATATTCAGTATATAATCACAGTTACATCAAAGTTCGAAATCACAGGAAATATTTAAAACAACATTGCAGGACAGTCTCAAATAAATAAAGGAAACACGTAAGCTATACTTCACTATATTATTGACTGCATCCAAGAGAAATTCCTGTACTCTAGTTAACTTACTTACACAGCAACAAGCAGGCAGATGTGGTGAGTGGATGTTCTTGCCAGATCAAAGAGAAAATACAAAATGCCCAGTCTCTCTCTCAGAGAGTTCTTAAATTAATATTTCAAATATTACTGCTGGAGTAGCTTGCAGCATGACATCACTTCTTGTCATCTGACTAACCCAGGTGAAAACCCCCACTGCAGCAGGTAGCATTTAGCATCTACCTGTGAAAATACTTAAACAAGAACTTCTCTTAGATCTAAGGCAGACCCTGGAAATCATAAAACAATAAACACGTCCAAGACAATACAAAAAAACCTATAGTTCTAGACATTGTGTCTGTTGCTGCACTGAAACTGAGAGATAACATCTTTTGTTTATGGCCCAGCCATAAAGTAATTTAATTTCAACTATTCTTCTGAAGTTTTGCAAGTTAATCCCCTGTGTTTCAGTCTCCCCTGTTACATCTAAACAGTTGCAATAGTGCATATACATTTCTGCCCAGTACTTTATAAAATATCTCTTCAGCACACATCTGTACAAACCATCTTATATTACATACAGTTCTAATACATTTGTAACACAAGCATCCTACATGAAGCATGCTGACATTCAGAAATGACACATAACCATCTACAAAATTCCAAACAGCTGTGCTGGCAGTATCTCCCTCTTGTTACACCTCTACACAAATTATGTCAACATTCACAAATGACATAGAATCTTTTACAAAATTCCAGGCAGCTGTGCTGACAGCATCTCCTTTTGATACACTTCTATATAAATTGTATTAATATGCACAAATGACATACAATTATTTACAAAATTCCTGCTAGCTGGGCTGGCAGTATCTCCTTTCATTACCCCCCCCCCCCGAAGAATCAAACTAGTTTTTCAAGTGACCCTTGAAAAACATTGCTTCAGAGGAGTGAGCCTATCTGGGAATAGACTACTTATTCCCTGTCGAGATTCTAGCCACCTTGGCATTGCTGACCCCAGTGTAGTGCTGCACTGTCCTGTCATATGCCTGCAATCCTAGGCTCCAACATAGCAATTTGGGATTTTGCTGGCTGGTTCCCTGCAGCCATAGATCCCCCACAGACTTCTCCTGCCTCCTGCTGCCAATACATAGCACCAGGGATTCAATATCTTGGTAAGGTTTCATCATGTTAGCATGGTACAGTTTCTGCCCCTGCCTCCTCCCTAGCAACTCCACCGTGTAGTTAACATCACTGACCTTCCTTACCACTTTGAAGGGTCCCTCCCAAGCTGCCTGCAGCTTGTTGTGTTCTGACAAGAATGAGAACCATAACATGCTGCCCTACAGCATACTCTCTAGTTCAAGCATTCCTGTCACACCAGACCTTATTCTGCTGTTGGGCTTCTGCCAGCTTCTTCTGGGCCAAGCCCATGAGTTCCCTGAGCCATGTCCTGAGGTTTAAAACATATGCCACAACAGACTTATTGTGGGATTCACCCTCACCTCCCACTCATCACGAATCAAATCTAGAGGTCCCCTCATCCTATGCCCATACAGCAACTCAAAGGGTGAAAAACCTGGGGATTCCTGTGGCACCTCCCTGTAAGCAAACAAAAGATGGAGCAAATATTTATCCCACTCCTTGTTAAACTGGTCTGCAAATGCCTGTAGCATGGTCTTGAGTATAGAGTTTAACCTCTCAACAACACCATTAATCTGGGGATGGTAGGGGGTGGTCTTCAGCTGCTCTACCCCACAGTGCTTCCACAGATAAACCAGCAGGTCTGACATGAAATTGGCACCTCTGTCAATCAATATTTATTTTGGGAAACCTACCATGCTGAAAACCTCTAACAAAACTTTTGCCACCTTTTCTGCATCAATGGAGGACAGGGCCACTGCCTCAGGGTATCTGATAGCATAATCAACTACCACTAGGATATACTTTTTCCCTGTGGAACTTGGAGCACTCAGAGGCCCCACAATATCCATAGCTTCCCTCTGAAATGGCTCCTCAATCACAGGCAAAGGCATCAAAGGAGCTTTCACCTTGTCTCTTGCCTTGTCTATTTTTTGGCACTGCTCACAAGTCCTGCAGTACTCTGTTACATCCCTGGAAATCCCAGGCCAATAAAAGTTCTGCAAAATATGTCTCTTGGTACACTTTATGCCCATATGACCTGCAAAGGGAATATCATTGGCTGTGGCTAGAAATGCCAGACAGTAGGCTCTGGGCACTACCAGGTGCTGTATTTTCTCACCCTCTAGCCCTCCCTCAGCGGTCCGATCTCTATACAGTAACCCTTTGTCCCAGTATACAGATTCCCCCTTCCCTTGAGAATCAGGTGCCTCACTGGCTATCGCCCTCATGCCTTGTAATGTAGGATCTGACAGCTGAGCCTGTCTCAACTCTCTCTTTGTAACCCTTCCCAGCTCCCCTTCCACCGGAAGTCTGGTATTCTCTGACAGCGGTGTCTCACTGTCAGCCTGGGTACTATTACTCACCTCTGCCCTTGTAGTCATTCTATCCAAGGGGACATCAGTACCCACAAGCAGCTGTGGCTCACCTTCAGTCTCATTGCTACAGGGTAGATCCCTCTCTGAAGTAACCACCACAACAGTCCTGGCTTCAAGTCTGCAGTCTGTCTGGGCCCCCCCTCCAGGCTACCAGACCCACAGGCTTGTCTCCAAGCCTCACTGAGTGTCACTGCATGCACAGAAGGTACAGCATTATCAAAATCATTCCCTATCAGGACATCTGCAGGGATATCCTCAAACACACCTACTTGCCTGCTTCTTTTTCCACCCTCCTAGTCAAGGTGAACCCTAGCCAAAGGTATTTGGAATGTGGTCCCTCCTAAAACTCTGACTGGAGTAGACTACCCCAAGCAAGTAGTGCTCCTCTTTAACCATTGCAGGCTTCACAATGGTTAGGTCAGAGGCTGTGTGTCTCTCTCAGCAGTGACCTCTTTCCAATCTACCAAGATAGGATACAACCTCTTGTGGTAGTTTGGTACCCATGTTGTCTCCAGACAACTTACTGCTGGCATTCTGTCATTCCCACTTACTGGCTATCCCACCTTTTTAATTCCGTGGACGTCTATATGCTACATGGCCCAACTGGTTGCATTTAAAACATTTAACCCTTGGTCCTGGATGTATATCTGGACTAGTGGCTTCCCCTGCTACTTGTGGACTCAGTTGGGTGCAGGCCACCCACCATGGGATCCCTTAAACCAGTGAGCAGCACTGGGTATACCTTTCCTGAGGAGTGATGACCTGATTGCTAAGTATAGGTCTCCCTTTTTCCCCAACTCATCTGCTGCACTGCATTGCCTATCAGCTAACCATATTCTCATGTCATCAAGCAAAGTGCTAAGGGCTTGTTCCCCCACCAAAAGGTTTCCAGCCTTTTAAAAGTGGTGACCTAACACCCACTCACCCATGTATGAAAGTAAGTACTTAACTCATCAATATATTCACACACACTTTCATCTGCCTTGTGTCTATGCTCATCTATAAGTTTCAGGTGTCAACTTAAAACAGTCTAACAAGTGATTTTTAACTATATTATAATTTAAGCAATCAGTATCAGACAATTTAGAAATAGCAGTTACAGCTTTACCATGGAGTAAGAGGGTCAGGAACCATACCCAGAACCCTGGGTCAACATTATATTGTTTACATACCTTTTCAAACACATGAATGAAACTATCAAAATTATCCCCCTCTGTAAATTGTTCAAGAAATTTACTTACCTTTATTGCTTCTGAGGTTCAGGAACTCCCTCCCCATTGCTATATAAGTATAAGCAAAACAGTGTGTGCACTTGTAAAATGATACTCCATTGTGGTACATATGGAAAGTATATCAGCACAAAATCAATTAACAAATAAAACACAGTAAGACAACTCAAGGTATTACAGGAAATACAAAGATTAATGGGCTGTACAGTTATTACCTATAGAGAGAGAGAATGTGAGCAAAGATGCAGCAAAGTAGGAAGTGTAAGTCTGATTGAAAAGTGATAGGAACGTACAAGTAAAGTGTAGCTGACTCTGGGAACCAAAACAGGATTGGAAATGAATATATACAGGGAATTTAAAAGAAAAATAAGAGTGTGAGTGGGAATGTGAGTGACATGGTAAAGTGGGCGTTACTTTGTTCAGCTCTAATTGGACCTGAATTTTAAACACTAGGATTGTCCCTTTAAGGAAAATTGCACTTTACTGTGTGTGTACTTGTCATCCTCCCAATGTACATCCCCCACTGGTGCTAGTGGTGAGGGTTGAGGCTCCTTCATTACTGGGCCAGTGCTGGGGCATCACATTATATTGGTGAGCAGTGGTGGGATATCCACATCACATATATTGGTAACCAGTGGTGGGATGTCCACATCACATATATTGATGGCCAGTGGTGGGATATCCACATATTAGGATTCAATGGTGTGGATATTGAATCCCTGTAGCCTGTAAACAGTGGTCACTAAAGAAGGCGTTTGTACTCTCAGTCAGCCACACAGTGAACATTCAAAGTTTCATATCACAATAGTTTTATTATTTGTTTTGTTAGCTTAGTTAGTCAGGGAGAGCAGGCAAGGATGTCAGCAGAGGAGTATGGCAAGATGACAAGGAGCCAGTTGGCTGAGATGTGCCAGGCTAAAGGACTGGGGCTTGCCAACCTGATTAAAGCAGACATGATTGTAGCTTTAGTCACAGCTGCATCACAGACTAGCAACCAGGAGGACAATCAGACTGGCATTGGGGATGTACAGCCCTCAGAAAATGGACAGTTCAACCTTCCCACAGAGGACTTAAAAATCCATCTGGAGTTAAAGAGACTTGAACTGAAGACCAAGCATTTGGAAAGAGAGGCAGCAGAGAGACTGAGACATCTAGGGACTGAGGAAAATGAGAAACTGCAATGTCTGAAGGCTGAGGAAAATGAGAAATTGTGATGCCTGGAAGCTGAGGAGTAGGAGAGGCAGCGGCAATATGAAAAGGAGATGCTGATTCTTCACCAGAGTCATGGAGGTAATGGGGAAGGGAGTAATAAAACCCCAGAAGCAACAAAAGTCAGTAAATTTCTTCCACAATTTACAGAGGAAGATAATTTTGATAACTTCATTCATATGTTTGAGAGGGTATGTAAACAGTATAATGTTGACCAAGGCCTTTGGGTATGGTTCCTGACCCCCTTACTCCATGGTAAAGCTGTAACTGTAATTTCTAAACTGTCTGATACTGATTGTTTAAATTATAATGTTGTAAAGCAGTGGTCCCCAACCACCGGGCCACGGACCGGTACCGGGCCATGGAGCACTTGGTACCGGGCCATCAGGTAAGTAAGTGAATGCCTGTATGAATGTGTTTATGTGTCTGTCTGCATGTGTGAGTGAATGCGTACATGAAAGCAAAAGAATCTGTGTGTGTGTGTGTGTGTGTGTGTGTGTTTGTGTGTGTGTGTGTGTGTGTGTGTGTGTGTGTGTGTGTGTGTGTGTGTGTGTGTGTGTGTGTGTGTGTGTGTGTGTGATCATAAGAGTGAGAGAGATGTGTGAATGAATGCATGTATGAATGAGGAAGTGACTGTGTGTGCGTATGTGTGAGATCGGGATAGTGAGAGTGATGTATGAATGAATGCATAAGTGGGTGTGCCGCATGTGGGTCTGACAGACAGTGAGAGTGATGCATGAATGAATGTGTAAGTGGGTATGTGATGTGTGGGTGTGACAGACAGTGACAGCGATGTATGAATGAATGTGTAAGTGGGTGTGTGGCATGTGGGTGTGACAGACAGAGCGATGTGTGAATGAATGCAGGTATGAATGAGGACGTGACTGTGTGTGTGTATGTGTGCAATCGGGAGAGTGAGAGCGATGTTTGAATGAATGTGTAAGTGGGTGTGTGGCATGTGGGTGTGACAGACAGAGCGATGTGTGAATGAATGCAGGTATGAATGAGGATGTGACTGAGTGTGTGTTTCATTGGGAGAGAGTAAGAGTGATGTGTGAGTGAATGCAGGTATGAATAAGGGAGTAACTGTGTGTGAGAAATCGGAAAACAGTGAGAGCGATGTGTGTGAATGAATGCATGCATGTGTGTGTGTGTGTGTGTGTGTGTGTGTGTGTGTGTGTGTGTGTGTGTGTGTGTGTGTGTGTGGTATGGACAAAAGGCTTACCAAGTGCACAATATTTTGTCTGGTCAATTAAACTGGGCATGAACGGTTGATTGGTCCAGGTAGTTCAAGGAAATAAAGTGATCCGTAAATCCCCAAGACTTGTGCAGAAGCCTTATTAAAATACAATGCTCCCCCTATGTTTTGTTTTCTTGTATATTCTGACCTGTGTTTATGAATGCTGTTTAAGGCAAAAGTGTTCTCTTTTTGACATGCTTTAACCAGCATGGCCAAATGCTGAGCTCTTTGGTGGCTCATCTAAAATAAATAATTCTTTTAACTTACTGTGACATCAGAGGTCTAATCTTAAAGCTTGCTTTTTTTATTGCATCTGAAATGTGTGCAAAAAGGAAATAAAAATAAAGTCAATTATGTGGTGCCATCAATAGTTCTTCACAAGTTTATATTACAATGTCTCTTTTAATTTTGCCCTCTAATAATAATTGTTAGAAAAACAAGCTACAAATGACAGAACCTTTTGGATGACATTTATTCTTCTCTTACCATACCCGTTCCTCTTAAGAATTCCAAAACCATACAGTCATACAAGCTACTGAATGATTTCATTTTAAATCTTACACTATGTTCAACAAAATTGCATTAATGCTTAACCTCTGTCTAATGCAATTAAAAATAGTAAATGTTGTTCAAATGATGTTTATTAATAATGGTGTGATTTTCTTATTTCTCAAAATATTTCAACAACTAAATAACACTGGCAGAAATGCTTAGCTACATATGAGCACTTGCAGCTGGATCTCCTGCTGTCAGTATACGTGTGTAGCTTGAGTGGTCATTCAGATATTTTGTTTGCAAAGTATTATAAACATTAATACTTACTGTGTTATTGTGTCTTATAAAATCCAGATTAAGATTAAGAATATGATGAATGTGATAGCTATAAAGATTACTTTTTGCTGAATAGTGTGCCATTTACACTTCATTAATTACACAGTTATAGGGGTACATATGCACATTTGTTTTGACTGTGAGGATGCAATTTGATTTGTCAGAAGGTGCTGTATACACCCATTGGATGTTGACGTACAGACTTTCAGAGCTTCATTGGATGGAGCAAGACAATAACTTTACACAAGCCTCATTGCTGCTGCTGCCAACGATCACTCTCATTCTTCACCCCCCCCTGTCAAACACACACACACACACACACACACACACACACACACACACACACACACACACACACACACACACACACACACACACACACACCATACCTCTCAACCTCTTAGTAGTGCAAGAAATCTGGACAAAGCCTAACAGAATGGGGGGACAAGTAGGGACAGATTTTAAATATTGCCCTTCTAACCATAGAACGTTGCTAAAATAACATGATTTGTCTTAGTGTGCATTTTTCTGAAAGATATGAGGTCTGAAATACAAATGTATATCATTATTTAGTGACTTCAGTCCTCAGATCATCCCAGTGATTTGCCAGCAAATCACAAAAGTTATGAGGAACAGACCAAAACTCAGAGGGAAAAATCTGGACAGTCTGCGAAAATCTGTACAGTTGAGAGGTATGAATACCTCTCAGCCTCTTACTTAGTTCAAGAAATCTGGACAAAGCCAAAAATAATGGGGGAACAAAGGCCCAAAATAGGGACCCTTTAAGTACTGCTTTTATAAACTTAGAAAGTCGATAGAAATACAGGTTTTGCATTAGCTTGAATTTTCTGAAGGGTATGAAGTATGAAACTCAACTGTCATTATTTTCTGACTTCAGCCTCAATGATCTGCCAGTGATTTGCCAGAAAACAACAATTTTATGAGAAAAAGACCAAAAATATGGGGCAAAAATCCGGACATTCTGTGAAAATCTGTACAGTTGAGAGGTATGTTGGACAGAGCCAAATAATAGGGACATATTTTAAATATTGCTCTTATAAACATAAAATCAGTAAGGTTCCTATTAGGTTTTCTTACCTCTCAACCAT
Source organism: Protopterus annectens (assembly GCF_019279795.1). Lineage (NCBI taxonomy): Eukaryota > Metazoa > Chordata > Ceratodontiformes > Protopteridae > Protopterus > Protopterus annectens. The sequence goes on from NC_056741.1 coordinate 885,321,632, forward strand.
AGTAGATCACTGTTATGCTGTTAAGCGGAATGTACACTTTTTTGTGGTAATTATTGCCAACTGTTTTTTTATTGTACTTTGGAGCTTTTCTCCCTGGGTCTGGCCTCCAAATAAATACATAAATAAATAAATACCTACTTTATTATGCACGCTGCGAGATGGCCGGTCCATGGAAAATTGTCTTACATTGATACCGGTCCTTGGTGCAGAAAAGGTTGGAGACCACTGTTGTAAAGAACTGTCTTTTAAAATGTTTTAAGTTAACACCTGAGGCTTATAGGAAAAAGTTTCTTGAGCATAAATGCAAAGCAGATGAAAGTATGTGTGATTATGTTGCTGAACTAAGTACTTATTTTCATAGGTGGGTGAGTGGATGTCATGTCATCACTTTTGAAGGGCTGGCAGACCTTTTGGTGAGGGAACAAGCCCTTAGCACTTTGCCTGAGGACATAAGAATCCGGTTAGCTGATAGACATTGCACTACTGCAGATGAGTTGGGGAAGAAGGGAGGCCTATACCTAGAAAGCAGGGCATCACTGCACAGGAAAGGGACACCCAGTGCTGCTCATGGGTCTAAGGGAACCCATGGTGGGCAGCCGAGACTGTCCCAACAGAATCCACCAGTAGCAGGGGAAGCCACTAGTCCAGGTATACATCCAGGACCAAGGGTTAAATGCTTTAAATGCAACCAGTGGGGTCATGTAACATATAGATGTCCACAGAGGCAAGGTGGGGAACAAAAGGTAGGAGAGCCAGTAAATGGGAATGACAAAATGCCAACAGTAAGTTGTCTCGAGACAACAAGGGTACCAAACTACCAAAAGAGACTATATTCTATCTTAGTGAATGGGAAAGAGGCCATGGCTAAGAGAGACACAGCCTCTGACCTAACCATTGTGAAGTCTGCAATGGTTACAGGGGAGCACTACTTTCTTGGGGAGTCTACTCCAGTTAGAGCTTTAGGAGGGACCACATTCCAAATACTTTTGACTAGGGTTCACCTTGACTGGCAGAGTGGAAAAGGAAACAAGCATGTAGGTGTGTTTGAGGATATCCCTGCAAATGTCCTGATAGGGAATGATTTTGATAATGCAGTACCATGTGTGCATGCAGTTACATGCAGTCAGGCTTGGAGACAAGTCTGTAGGGCTGGTAGCTTGGGGGAGACCTAGACAGACCACACACTTACAGCCAGGCTGATGAGGTGGTTACTTCAGGGAGGGAGCTACCCTGTAGCAGTGAGACTGAAGGTGAGCCACAGCTGCTTGTGAGTACTGATGCTCCCTTGGACAGAGTAACTACAAGGGCAGATGTGAGTAGTAGTAGCCAGGCTGACAGTGAGGCACCACTGTCAGAGAATACCAGACTTCCTGTGAAAGGGGAGCTGGGAAGGGTTACAAAGAGAAAGTTGAGACAGGCTTAACTCTCAGACCCTACATTACAAGGCCTGTGGGAGGTAGCTAATGAGGCACTTGATTCTCAAGGGAAGGGGGAATTTGTATACTGGGATAAAGGGTTACTGTATAGATAGTGGACCCCTGAGGGAGGGCTAGAGTATGAGAGAATACAGCTGTTGGTAGTGCCCAGAACCTACTCCCTGGCACTTCTAGCCAGAGCCCATGATATTCCCTTTGCAGGTCATATTGGCTTAAAATGTACAAAGATATGTATTATGCAGAACTTCTATTGGCCTGGGATTTCCAGAGATGTAATGGTACTGCAAGCCATGTGAGCAGTGCCAAAGGGTAGGCAAGGCAGGAGATAAGGTGAAAGCTCCTTTGATGCCTTTGCCTGTGATTGAGGAGCCATTTCAGAGGGTAGCTATGGATATTGTGGGGCCTCTGAGTACCCAAAGTTCCACAGGGAAAAAGTATATCCTAGTGGTAGTAGATTATGCTGCCAGATAACCTGGGGCAGTGGCTCTGTCCTCCGTTGAGGCAGAAAAGGTGGGAAATGCTTTGTTAGAGATTTTCAGCAGGGTAGGTTTTCCAAAAGATATACTGACTGACAGAGGTGCCAATTTCATGTCAGACCTGCTGGTTGTCTGTAGAAGTACTGTGAGATGAAGCACCTAAAGACCATCCCCTACTATCTACAGACTAATGGTCTTGTTGAGAGGTTAAATGCTACACTCAAGACGATGGTACAGGCATTTGTAGACCAGTTTAAGAGGGAGTGGGACAAATATTTGCCCCATCTGTTGCTTGCTTACAGAGAGATTTCCCAGGAATCCACAGGTTTTTCACCCTTTGGGTTGTTGTATGGGCATAGGGTGAAGGGACCTCTAGATTTGATTCGAGATGAGTGGGAGGGTGAGTGTGAATCATTGCAAAGATTCTGTTGTGGCATATGTCCTAAACCTCAGGACAAGGCTCAGGGAACTCATGGGCTTGGCCCAGGAGAACCTGGCAGAAGTCCAACAGCAGAAATAGGTCTGGTATGACAGGAATGTTCGAGCTAGAGAGTATGCTGTAGAGCAGCAGGTAATAGTTCTCATTCCTGTCAGACACAACAAGCTGCAGGCAGCTTGGGAGCTACCCTTCAAAGTGGTAAGGAAGGTGAGAGATGTTAACTACATGGTAGAATTGCTAGGCAGGAGGCAGGGGCACAAATTGTACCATGTACAATAATGTACAATATCCTTCTCCCATTCACACAAGTGTGGATTCTGCTGTCTTTTGTACTGCAAGATTCAAGCTGCAGCAAGTTCGGCAACTCAGCAGTGTGTCCATTTTAACTGTTTATCTCTCTACTCTTACACTACATTTATTACTGCAGTTTAAAGGTGTGGGAACCACTGTTTTTAATGCATGAATCCAGGTACAGCAGTCACTGCAACTGAGCAGAGGTCCATCTAACTGAAATATTCCTTCACTCTGCAACCAATATCTGTTCTCCCATAAACACAAGTGTGGATTCTGCTGTCTTTGTACTGCAAGATTCAAGCTACAGCAAGTTCGGCAACTGAGCAGTGTGTCCATTTTAACTGTTTATGTAGGTCCCTTCTGTACTGCACCAGTAGTTCTTCTGAACAATAAGCTAAATTATGTTAACTGTTACATGCTCACCTCCACAGAAGCTCTTTTAACCTACCATAACAACTCCTCTATTATTGCCATCCTCGTGTATATTACACAGCTATAACCCCACCAAAATGTGCTAGTGTGTAACTGCTTTTACGATATTCTATTTAATTAATTTTGGGGTTTCCAAAAATTAGTTTGTACTAAAAACTGGTCCTTTATAGCTGTGAGTCTTAGTGATCCATGACTTGTAGGTCTAATCCCTGCCTGTATGCATAGATCTTACATTTTTTACTAAGCCCTGTCGCATAGAGATTTTTACTTACCCAAGCTATATTTTCTTTTTAACAGTTATTGTAGCACTGCTCATCTCTGTGCCACGGGTTTTAGTCCTGCTTCCCTAACCTTATACTTCTATTTTACCACATTCCCTTCTCTTTCCACCAATCACACAACATATACCTCCAACCACTCCCTCCAGCAATTAACTTTTTCTCCTCCACCACTCTTTTTTTGTTGTTTTGCCACTTCAATCTACTCCATCCACCCAAAGCAACTATCCTGCCTAAGTTTACTTCATTCACATATAGCAATATCACTTCTTCTTCACCTACTTCCTCGCTCTATTTCTTTTCATATAACAAACTTTCCTTGTATAACATGCTCCTTTTACTCATAACCCTTACAACCCTGCTCTCCTCTTCCTACATTACTACATCCTACCACAATCTTCAGGTTATAAATCTACAAACATCTACAAAAGTATACCAGCCACTAACACCTAATCTATACACTCATATATTCATATCATCACAGCTATTTAACAATTCATACACTGAATACTTCAAACTAAAGTACTCCACCACACAAACTACCCACCTCCTCTACTGCAAATACTCCAAACTATTATCCAAATGTTCCTAGCTATACCTATTTAATATATCTCTACTCTACCTAAGTGGTGATATGCATCCAAATCCTGGGCCAAACCATCAACCACTCACATTCCAACAAACTAATATCTCCTCCAGTCATGCACTATCTTTCCTATGCATAGATCCTCTGACCTAATAATAATTAACATGAACCTCAGAAGTGTTCTAAATAAAATACCTGTATTTCAAGCCACTCTGACACTATACTCCACAGACATCTTAGTTTTAACTGAAACTTAGCTTAAGAACCACACAAAAGACAATGAATTCATACCCCATGGCTATAACATCTATAGACAAGACAGGCAAATAAAGAGGGGTGAGGGTATAGCCATTGTATATAAAAACAACCTTACTTTACAACATTTAAACAGCTATCATACCCTTTCCTCAGATTCAGAAATACTAGTTTCCCGTCTCCACCTAAACACAAATAAGAGCATTACAATCATTGCTGTCTAATAACCCCCTGGTAACAATACCTTTATAAGTGAAAACCTACTTTGCTGGGTCTCATCCACATACAATCATGAAACAATAATTGCAGGTAATTTCAACCTGGAGTGGGCCACCTGTGACTCACTCCAGCAATCCTATTAACTTTATAAACCGATATGGTTTCTGTCAACTAATCTGTACAGCAACCAGAATAGACAAACATAGTAAAAAAACTCAATACTTGATTGGATACTCACAAACCATCCTACTACAGACAATATGTTTGGCTGCCTTTCAGACTGTCTTAGTGGTCACATGCCTACCTATCTGATCAGAAAAAAATCTGCTCTTCTAAGAGTGTAATATACAAATGCATTTTTAACAAAAAACACTTCTCCATAGACAACTTTAATTTACATTCTAAAACACCATAATTGCCCACTAAAACATCTGTACTTGGACGATGCCATCCAGTATTTCAAAAACATTTCTTGCTACACTTAACTCTTTAGCCCCAGTCAGAAAATTGCATAGAAAAGCCAAACCAAATTTTTGGTTATCAAAAAACACTAAACAAATTATGAAATAGAGAGACCAGGCCTGGCTATACTGTCAGTCAACCAAAACCCAAACCTCTTCCCAGAGTTATCGCCACCTGAGAAACCTAGCTAAAAAGCACATAAGAAATGACAAAAAATCTTATTATACCTTATTTCAACAAAAGCATCAAAACAACCCTCAAAAATTCTGGACCTCAATTAAACAACTGCTTAATCCAGGACAAACCACCATACCCCTCCCCAAATTCCCTAATCCTTCTGAGAGTATAGCTTCCCAACTAAATTCACATTTTATAAACTCCATACAGTCTCTGATTAATAATTATTGAAGGTCCCAACTCACTATTCCCAAAAACACTACCCCTCATGCCTACATGCTCTCTTTCCATCCCATTCAGACCAGCTATATAAAAAAACTCCTTCTTCAACTAAAACATTGGACAGACCAACTGCCCAATGAATTCCTAAAATTAGCAGCAGACTCCATATCATGCCCAGTCTCCCTTCTTATCAATTGCTCCATCTCTGAACAATATGTCCCCAAACTTTGGAAAATCTCATTCATAGTTCCCTTGCACAAGGGCGGCACATCCACTGAATTATCCAACTACAGGCTGATTACCAGACTATCTCCTCATAAATTCATCTCCAGCTCTCAGCATGGTTTCCATCCCAAGCACAGTACCACAACCACACTCATCAGATTTACAAATCTTGTAAACCAGTACAGAAATACTGGCAAATTAGTCTCATCCATCTTCCTGGATCTGTCAAAAGCCTTTGACACCATTTCCCATCAAAAATTACTTGATGAATTAACTACTATTAATCTCTCCCAATCTTCAGTCTTTTGGTTCTATAGCTATCTTTCTGAATGTCAACAAGTAGTCAAGTGGCAGGATGACATCTCAACTCTACTCCCAATTTCTGTAGGTGTACCACAAAGATCTATTCTCGGGCCACTTCTTTTCTCTATTTTCATCAACAAAATCAGTTCCGCTTCCAACCAGGCCACTGTAGTGCAATATGCAGACGATTCAACTATCATCTGCAAATCCCACACCCTTCCTGAACTCTTCCTTAAAACCCAAACTGCTTTCTCTGACATAGAGCAATATTTTACAGATTTCCAATTAATGCCAAACCCAAATAAGACAAAACATATGCTGTTCACTAATAACACACATGATTTGCTACAATTCCCTTTTTATATCCTTTCTTCTAATAATACCAAAATCCTACCAGTTGACAATACTAAGGTACTTGGAGTTACTATTGATCACTCATTAAAATATAACAAGCACATCGCTCATGTCATCCAAAAGGTCCACATTAAACTCAGCTCACTGTATAGAGCCAAATCTTTCCTCATTCCTACTACCAGGCAATCTATTGCTAGAACCTATCTCTTACCTACCATTTTGTATGCTTCTCCCATTTTTACTAACTTAAAAAAATCTGACCTAGCTAAACTAGAGGCCTGTTACCACAAAACTGCTAAATTTGCCACTAAACTCCCTAACAGAACTCATCACTTTACAGCTTTAAGTCAACTACATTGGTTAGAATCACCTAATCTACTCTTATTTAACCAGCTTATTATAGCTCACTCTATTGTTCACCAACTTAACAACTGTCCATCTCTCAAATCCTCTACAGACATACACTACCAACTGGACACTTCGATCATCCAGAAAATTACATTTGAAAATTACTAAAGCAAACAATACTTTTGGAGACTCTCTGCACTCTCCGCTCTCACACCAGATAGCAAAAGCTTGGAATGAAATACCCCAGTTTATACAAAGTTCTACCAATACCTCCCATTTTAAATTCCATCTAAAGGAATTCCTAAAGAACAACTGCCTCTGCTCCTGCTCCAATCCTGGATAGTCTTCTCTCCTCTCTGTTTTTAATTTTCAGACTCCTTGTGTCATCCCTTAGTGCCATCTTATTCCAATCACCATCAATTTCATCTTGTATTTAATCTATACCATTTTTATGTGTAGTTTGTTTTGTATCAATGTTAAATTTCTGTTTCTTTCATATTTCTTTATGTTTTGCATCCTTAAAATGTGTATTAGACTAAATTGTTAATGTTTTTGTTTCTTTTAGATGGCCATTATGGATCTGTATTTTTCTCACACCTAGCATATTGTTATCCTATGCTATATTGATTTTTTTATCTGTTACTTTACTTTCTATCCATATGTATGTATTCTCTGTATAGCTGTGCAGTTTATCTCCCCGGGCCTCTGCTGAAAACGGGCCTTTGGCCCAGTCGGACCTTCCCTGTATACAAATGCAAAATAAATAAATAAATGTTAACATGATGAAACCTCACCATGATAGGGAGGCCCTTGTGCTGAGTATTTGCAGTGGATTGCAGGGGGAGTCTGAGGGGGATCTGGTGACTGATTTCCTCAGTGAAGCTCGGATTGACACCTCAGTGGAAGGGGTAGCAATGTCCCAGCAGCTATCCCCTACCCAAGTTTGAGAAATTCGAGCAGTGTTACAGGAGTTTGGGGGCATGTTCACTGGGAAACCAGTGTGCACCCACCTGGTGCAGCACCATGTGGATACAGGACCCCAAAGGCCTGATAAGCAGGCACCTTATAGGGTACCTGAGAGAGTCAAACAGACTATGAGGGAGGAGATACAGGAAATGTTGGAACTAGGGGAAATCTAGGAGTCCAGCAGTCCCTGGGCCTCCCCAGTGGTGCTGACACCAAAGAAGGATGGCAGCATCAGGTTCTGTGTGGACTACAGGAAATTAAATAGACACACAGAGTCAGATAACTACCCCAGGGCTGGGACAGATGAAGCCCTAGAGCAGCTGGGTGGGGCTAAGTATCTTACCACTATTGATCGTACCAAAGTTTACTGGCAGGTGACCTTGACTCCCAGAACTAGAGAGAGGTCAGCTTTTGTGACTCCTTTCAGCTTGTACGAGTTCACAAACATGTCCTTTGGGATGAAAAATGTCCCAGTGACTTTCCAGAGGCTGGTAGATTGTATCACAGCAGGAGATTTTGCCCTTGCTTACCTAGATGATATTGCGATCTACAGCCATTCCTGACAAAAGCACCTTCAACATGTCAGGGAGGTGCTGGGCAGACTACAGAGGGCAGGGTTGACCATTAATCACAGCAAATGTCAGGTGGGTATGGTAGAGATCTCCTATCTGGGACATAGAGTGGAAAGTGGTAAGATCAGGCCAGAACCTGCTAAAGTTGAAGCCATTCAGGCATGGCCTGCACCTGTTACCAAAAAGCAGGTGAGGCCATTCTTAGATCCAGCAGGGTACTACAGAAAGTTTGTCCCCAATTATAGTACCATAGCTGCTCCCCTCACAAACCTAACAAGGAAAAACAGGCCAGCTAAGGTAGTGTGGACCCCAGCATGTGAGCAGGCATTCCAGAAGCTTAAAGGAGCTTTGGGAGGACCCACTGTGTTAGCCCGTCCAGATTACAGCAAAGAATTTGTTGCACAGGTGGATGCTTCAAACCACGGGGTGAGGGCAATACTTAGTCAGGTTTCCTCAGAGGGAGAAGACCACCCAGTGGCATATCTCAGTTGTAGGCTCTAACCCAGAGAGGAATGCTATGCAGCTGTAGAAAAGGAATGCCTAGCCATAGTGTGGGCACTGCAGAAACTTCAGCTTTATCTGTATGGAAGGAAAATCACTGTAGTTACAGACCACAATCTCTAAACATGGCTACATTGAGCCTGCCAGCAAAATGCCAATTTACTAAGGTGGAGATTAGGGTTGCAAGCATATGATATGACAGTGCAGCACCACAGTGGGGTTAGCAATGCCAACGCAGACTGGCTCTCAAGACAGGGAATGGGGTAAGGTATTCCCAAATAGGCTCAACCCTCTCAAGAAATGATTCTCATGGGCCACTTGAAAAGCTAGCTTGAGTTTTCGGGGGGGGGGATTGTGACACTGACATCCCAGTTATCTGGAATTCTGTAAATAATTTTGTCATTTGTGAATATTAATATGATTCATATGCTTGCCTTACAAATGTAAAAGAACTATATGTTATGTGTATATTAAACTACTGGTGCAGAAGTGTGTGTTGAACAGGATTTGTACATTACTGAGCTTCAAGGATGTGTCTACAGTGTACACTACTGGAAAAGAACAGAAATGTATATAAACTATATACCTGTGCAAATGTATGTTTAATAGTAGAAACTGGAATATATAGAGTTAACTTGCAAAACTTCAAGAAAATAAGTTGAAATTAAGTGCTTTATGATGTGCTTTAAAAGTTAGTTTCAATGCAGCAAGAAGACAGGATGTCTAGAGCTAGAAGTTTTTTCTATTGTCCTGGAGAGAAGTAATTACTAGGTCTAAAATATAAAAGTGTTTAATTGTTTTACAGCTTCCAGTTCTCAGCAAGCATCTGAGAGATATGCATTTTTAACACAGAGATGTTAGTTTCTGTTAGCCTGGGAACTGAAGGCAGGTAACAAAGAGTGGTGTCATCCATGCTGACCCAGCAGTAATGTTTGATATTAATTTAAGAACTCACTCAGAGAGAGACTAGGCATTTTGTATTTTGTCTTGGACCTAACAAGAACATCTATTCATCAAGATTTGCACTTGCCTTGCTCTGTAAGTTATTTAGGGCATAGTATCTTTTAGATATAGATAGGAATATAGTAAGGATTAGTTTAGATGTTTTCTGTATTTATTTGAGACTGTCCTGCAATGTTGTTTTAAAATATTTCTTGTGATTCCGAACTCTGTAGTTACTGTGTTGACTGAGTATTGTCTTGTTCTTTTATTATTTATTAAATATATTTAAACCTTTGTGGTTGATATTTGTGAGGCATATTTAAGCTCTTAGAATACTTGGACATGAGTTTGATGACACTGTACAGGCCACTTCTAAATAGCCTTGCAAGTCTTGGTCACACTTACCATTTGGATAATAGTAACATTACACAGTAGGACTGGTCTCCCTTTGGGAAGGGCCTTAAAGTAGCTGATAAGTGGTTCTGGTGGCAGTGATAAGGGAGCATAGGTGTACTAGCGTTTCCCAGGTATGTGCTTGTGTAGGAATTAAATCTCAAAGTGTGTGTGTGTGTGTGTGTGTGTGTGTGTGTGTGTGTGTGTGTGTGTGTGTGTGTGTGTGTGTGTGTGTGTGTGTGTGTGTGTGTTTTTGTGTGTCAGCAACCTGGGCAGGGACACAAAGCACTATTTGGACAAACAGAGTGTTGGAAGGACTTTAGTTATCTGGAGAAAGAGGGAGAAACCAGCCCCAGACAGACTGTGATCTCTGTGTGCTCTTAAGAAAATTGTTCTTTACTGTGTGTAATTGTCATCCTCCCATTGCGTATGCCCCTCACTGTTGCCACTGGTGAGGACTGAGGCTCTCTGATAACTGGGCCACTGCAGGGGCATCACACAGGGGTACACAGACTTAGAATTCATATGAGATAGAATATTACAGGAAGTGAAGAACTTTATTTCAGAGTTATCACATGCAATCAAACACCCAACAAGACATGCTCACACACAAAAACACACATGCATACACACACACACACACACACACACACACATGCACCCAATATATATATATATATATATATATATATATATATATATATATATATATATGTGTGTGTGTGTGTGTGTGTGTGTGTGTGTGTGTGTGTGTGTGTGTGTGTGTACATGCAATATATATATATATATATATATATATATATATATATATATATATATATATATATATATATATATATATATATATATATATATACACGTTTAAGTATTTGTTTATATCAGTTATGTTAGGTATGAGTGTATGCTTGAGCATACATATATATATCATAGGATCATAGCCCGAAGTTAATATGCTAATGGCTCTAGTGCCCTAACAAGCCTAGCCACTTTCTATCCTTATTTCCATGATCAGCCCCTAATGCCCATGTCCAAGAGGGACACTGCTGGAATCCCTGGGGGAGGAATGTATGGTTACCCATCCAATCATCCAGATTGCGTTTAAAGAGGGCCAATGAGGTGCTCTGTATGACATGAAGTGGGAGCCTGTTCCAAAGGTATGGTAACCTCTGGGAGACAAATCTGTCCCTCCAGCAGGTTCTATTAATGTCACATACCAGGTTAAGGTCTTCAGAGTGAGCAACCCATATACGATTTGACTTGCGGATGTGCAGCATTTCCAATAAAGCAGGGTCAGAGATTGCCTTATATGCAAGGCAGAGTTCACCCCTGAGTAGTCTGTATGAAACAGAATAAAGTGACAGTGATTTCAGATGATCCACTTAGGACAGGTGCTGAACACCTTCAATTTTCCTAGTGAGGAACCTTTGTGGTTTCTTCAGTTGCTGAATGTGTTTGGAAAAGTATATATTAAAAGGGGCGTTGTACTGAATTATTGGCCTGATGAAGGAAGAGTACAGGGAGGTTATAACTTCTTTTTTTTTCTGTACCCTGTGCCCTTAATTATGAGATGAGCAATATAGAATGCCCTTCTTATCACTGTTGATACATGGTGATAAAAATATTGATTGCTGTCAACATGTGTGCCCAGTCTCTCACCACTGAGTGCATACTTTGGGTGTTGATATTGATGTGGTAGTTAGTAGGAGCATTGCTTTTACCAAAAGGGATGATAATACATTTTAGTGCATTGAGTTAGACCTCAACCTCATTACCACAATCAAAAGAACATGCTGGAGGGACAGGTTCATAACGTAGAGATTGCCCATGCTATAGAATAGACTTCCCATACATATCAAGCAGAGCACCTCACTGGCCCTCTTCAAGAGAAATGTTGATGAGTGGATGGGAAATAGAAAATTCACCTCAAGGATCATTCCAGTGGCTTTACTCGACAGAGGCACTGGGAACTAAGGTAGGTGGCATGATGATAGGTTAATCCTATGGGCTAGGCTTGTAAAGGCTCTAGGGCCATTAGCCTAGTATACACCTATGAACCTATGACTTTGCCACCAACCATTTGTTTCTGTAAGACCCTCTTGTAGGATGTTGACATCACTGGGAGAGTCTTTGACTGCTCCCAGTTTGAAGTCAGCAGCAAACTTTATCAGGCCCAGACATTTAGTTTTTGCTTGTTCTTTGGAGAATTATATTCCAAACAGTAGAGGTTTGTGGATTGATCTATGTGGAACACCACTGGTTACAGGTCTGCTGTTGGAGGTGGATTACCCAATTTTGACTATATGTGTTCTATCAGTGAGCCAGTGACTCATCCAACAATATAAAGGTTGATACCTAGCTGGGTGAGTTTATCATTGTTGCCTGAGCAGGAGATAGTGTCAAAAGCCATGACTAAGTCTAGGTAGGCTGTATGCACAGATTTCCCCTCAACCAGGGCCTTGGTGATTGTCTCGAAGAGGTCCACAAGGTGTAACAGGCATGGTCTCCCTTTTGACAAATCCAAACTAAGTGGGGTCAAGTGTTAGGAGATTACCTATATATATGTTGATAAGGTCCATTATGCTTCGCTGCATGGCCTTGCAGATACGGCTCAAACAGCTAAGAGGTCTATAGTTCCCAAGGTCAGTGGAAGCACCACCTTTATGCAAGGGAATAACATTGGCCATTTTCCATTCTGCTTGGTGGAAGCCGGTGCTTAGACTATGATTGAAAAGAGTACACAATGGTGTTGCTTGCTAATTCTTCTTGAAGCCCATGTAGGACGCAGCCTGGGATGTTATCAGGTTCAATATATGCTGTGGTTTTGGCCACAGAGAGGATGTTTACGACCTGCTCTTTACAGCTACAAGGTAGAGGACAAGTGGTAGAGATGTCATGGGGTGCGTGTGTGTGTGTGTGGGGGGGGGGGGGGGTGAAGTTTTCACAGAACCTGTCAGCCAATAGGTTAGCTATGTCTATACGCTCAGTATATGTGGTGTCATAAACTAGCAGTTCAGCACAAATCTGTGCCTTTCATTGTAGGTTATGGATGTAATGAAATAATGCTTTATGGGTGTCCTTACTTGAGGAAGTAAATTTAGATTCACAGTTTGCTTTGAAGAACTTGACAAGAAGTGTTATTTGCTTGTTTAAGCTGAGGAGGAAGTGTTTCCAGTTTAGGGCTCACTCACTCTTACTCTTGGACAGCAATTTCTTCCTCTTATTGTAAAGCCTGTTAACGCCAGATGTTTACCAGGCATATTTGGTCTTCCTTGAGTTTCTTGCTTTGGTCCTATCAGTTACGTCCACGTCAATGCATTTGTACAGGTGTTTGTAGAAAGCATTGATATAAAAATCGGCATAGTTGCCAATTACATCTGGGGGAGGGTGCAATGATGCTGTTTATACCATCCCGTAAGAGGTTATAATCTGCTTTGGAGAAGTTTTTTAGTGTTGCTGCTGCTGGGGGGGGGGGGGGGGGCAGGTAGGATAGTTACTTAGAATGAGAGTGATTTCTGGTCATATCTCACCAGGGAAGACCTCACAGTGGGGGTGCTGCAGTGGTCTGCCATATTGGTATGCACCAGACCAAGGATGCTGGCACCCTTGTGGGGCTGTAAATGAGCTGGTACAGAGCATTGTAGTCAATAAAGTCAAGGAAGTCAAGGCTCCTTTGGGCAACTGAATTGCAGCATGAGTAATTTAATCATTCAATGGATGGGTAGTTACAGTCACCCAAAACCATGGTGTTTGGATATATCTTGATAGACTCAAGTAGATCCAAGTAGGCAGAGTAGGTGTCCTGATTCATGGAAGGGGTCCTCTATATGGCAATGCTTGAATAGGTGTCCTACCAACAGGTAATTGCAGCTGAAGTGTAGCTTTTGTATTAGTACACAAATAAACGAGTCTTCATGGGTTCTGTTTTAGCAGCTTTATTCTATACAAACACATCACTGTAAAGGCTTATTGGCTATGGCTGAAATAACATATACAAACTAACTACTGTGATCATACATGCTCACTCACTGACTGCCTCTACAAAATGGCACTAGGGATTGCACACGTCTAGAATTTATATGTGCACGCACAGCCTTGTATGCTTCTTAAAGACATAGTGCACACACACATTACACTGATCTACATCCTCCCTCTTGGAAAAATAGATTATGCAATTTGTCTTGAGATTATTTAGCATGCAGAAATCAGATAATTTAAAGACATGCATTAAACAATACTAAGTACACAGATATGTATACAATCAAGTCCATGTTGCTGTGTATTTCACACTAGGCTTAGAAACTTGTCCATATCGTGTGAAATAAAATTTAAAATCAGATTTAGCAACTGGGGCAATCTCTGCAAAATGGTTGACCTGTGGAATGTTCGAATTACTCTCTGGAACAGAATCAGACTTTTGAACACATTCTGGTCTGGAAAATGTCTGACCCATTTTTTTGATTTAGAGTTTGTATCACAGATACAATGTTATGATTGCAATGATGATGATTCTGTTACAGGAAGAAGATGTCTGCGATTCCTCCTATACTCCACACTCTCGGAGCTTACCATACAGGATCTCAGCTTGGCACAGATGCCTGTAATCTGTCCTATTCGATCAAAACCTTTCATTGTCTGGATTTGTATCATATTTCCTTCCCTCAATGAATGAAGTAATCTGCTCAATTTGTCATAACTAGATTTCTGGATATTATGCTTCTTAAACAACTGAGCCTTGATGGTTTTATTGTTCTTAGAATTAGGCTTCAACAAGCTGGATGAAATAGGTAGCGTAGTTCTAGTTTCTCTGGAAAGTAGTCTTTGAGCAGGTGAGCCAAGAATATCACCACGAGGAATGTTTCTAAGATTAAGTAGATTCAAGAATACATTGGTATTGTCACACGTTGACTTCTCAAGTAATTGCTTTGCACTCTGTACAGCTTATTCAACTAGGCCATTGGACTGCGGATATTCAGGACTACTAGTGATATGTACAAAGTCCCATTCTCTTGCAAAATTCTGAAACAACTGGCTAGTAAATTGAGTACCATTGTCAGAATAAAGTTTGTGTGGACTACCATGAACTGAGAAATGACATTTTAACTTAGTGATAGCAGCTGTTGAGGTTAGGTTTGGTAGCAGATCAATTTCAGACCAATTTGAGTAAGAGTCTACCAAAACCAAATAGTGTTGATTGTTCCACTCAAAGATATTGGTTGCTACGATAGACCAGGGTAGTTCAGATATTGGATTTAGCTGAAGTGGCTCTCTATGCAAATGGACTCTGGCACCGTTACATACTGAACAAGAAGAAAGGACTCTGTCAATGTCCTTTGATAATGAATGCCAAAATGTTAGTTCTGTTACTCTTCTCTTAGTGGATAAAAAACCTGGGTGACCACGATGCAAAATCTGAACAGATTCTTGCTGTAAGGTAGCAGGAACAACAATTTTAGGACCTTTGTAAATAATACCATCTTCCATCAACAATTCATATCTGTAAGGAAAATATGATTGCACTTCAGGTGATACGCTAGATTGTTTTGACAGCTATCTGACATTGATGTAGTGATTAAGGTTTTGAGAAACAGGATCAGTCATAGTGTGATCTCTCAACTCATCAAGTCTAGTAGTGGAAAAATTATGAACTGACATTACATCAAAGTCAAAAGTTTCAGCATAAAGCTATTCTGTAGAATATCTAGGTGATCTGGATAAGGTATTAGCCAGATAGAGCAATTTACCTTTAGTGTAGACCATTTTGAAATTGTACTTTTGCAACTTGAGCATCATTCTTTGTAATCTCACTGGAGAGGAATGCATAATCTTCTTTAGAAGGTAACAAAAGGCTGATGATCAGTTTCAATCTGGATAGCTTGACCATAAATATAATCATGAAACTTGGAACGTGCCCAAACTATTGCCAAAATCTCTTTCTCGATCTGAGCATAATGCATCTCAGCTTGAGTTAATGCCCTATAAGCATAGGCTACTGCTGCCCTCTTGAAGAATAACTGCACCTAGACCAAATTTTGAAGCATCACAAGAAAGAACAACTGGTTTATTCATATCATATTACCTTAACATAGGTGGGGGTGGCAATTTTCTGATTAAGGTCATCAAACGCCTTCTAATGATGTTCTAACCATGACCATACAACATTTTTGCATGTTAGGTCTCTTAAGGGTGCTGTCAACTCACTAAAATCTGGGATAAATTTGCCTAAATAGTTGACCATGCCCAGAAAATGCTGCAAAGTTTGCACATTGTCCAGGGTTGACATCTCTAGAATTGCTGTTTGTTTGGTAGGGTCAGGTCTTAAGCCTGTAATTATGAACAAATGTCCTATGTAGGTTACTTCTGGAAGTCTGAATTTGCACTTCAGAGGATTGAGCTTCAAAATTACTTCACTTGCTCTGTCTGGAACTTTCTTGAGGCTTCTGTCATGCTCTGCTTCAGCACTGCCTTCGACTAATAGATCATCTACCATTACGGCACAAGGGTAACCTGAAAAATCTGTTCCATTGCACACTGAAAGAATTCACTTGCAGAATTTATTCCAAATTGCATCCTTAGGAATTTGTATCTGCCAAACGAAGTCCCAAAAGTAATTAGAAATCAGGATTTGCGATCAATCTTCACTTGCCAAAATGAACTCTTTGCATCAAAAACAGAAAATACAGTGGCATTCGGTATCAGAGCTGTGCCTTCCTGAACTGTATGCATTAGATGATATGGTCTTTTTAATGCTTTGTTCAAATCTCTAGGATCAATGCATATTCTGATTTCATCTGAGTCTTTCTTATGAGTGGCTACCATGGAAGACACCCATTCAGTTGGTTCTGTGACTGGACAAATCACGCCTTGTTGCACCATCTTGTCCAGCTGAGCTTTGACTTTATTTTGCATTGCTATTGGAACTTTTCTTACTCGTCTTACTGGAGTGACCTCAGGATCCAACTTCATGGAATACACAACTGGAAGTTTGCCAACTTGTCATTGAAAACATCAGCATACTCTGAAAAAATGGTTTCAGAAAAACTTGAACTTGGAACTGCACTCACATGATAAACTTCTTTGGCAAAATAAATCAGATTCATTCTCAGACTATCTTTGAGACCTAGTAAAGATTGCACTGGTCAGACTACGGAGAATAATAAGTTGTAACAGTTCTCAGCCAAATAACATGAAAGTATTACTGAACCTTCGGTTTGAATTTCTTCACCTCCATACGCAACAAGTTTCGCACTGCTGATCACATTGAGTTGTTCGTTGGTTTTCACTTTTGCAAATGTGCCTGCTGATATAACATTACACTTTGACCCAGTGTCCACTTTGAGTTCTGTGGATTTTCCATTAATCCAGACAATACAAAAAACTTCACTCCTTATTAATAAGTTTACTGCATCAACTCTTTCTCCAAGTACTGAGACACCATCCACATAGAAAGCTGACTGTTTCGGCTCTACTTGATCGACTTCTTCTTTGTGTGACCTTTCTTTACAACTGAGTGAGGCTTGCTTGATTTGCAAAACTTTTGGAAATGGTTCCATTTTTTACACTTGTGGCATTGCTGTCCAAATACTAAACACCTCTCTCTTTTAGATTCATGATTTGCACCACAATTGCGACAGTTAACAATAACGCTAGATTTGCTCACTCATATTGGTGTGCACTGAGCTAGCGGTGGAGCCTGCACTTTTTCTAGAGGTTTCTGGAAAGCTTTGAACCTTCTTTGGAAACCCTGTGGCTACCCCTTTCTTAGGCCTGTTTCTGTTTGCCACGTGTTGCATCTACGTTTGCTCTGGAGCTCATCAAAACCATGCTTTTGTCACTCATAAGCATACTAGTATGCCTTTCTGTGACCTCATGGATCTGACAAATCTCTGTTGTTTTACTTAATGTCAAATCACTGTCACGAAGCAAAACTTTCTCATTGCAGCACTATTAATACCACACACATATGTCCTTTATCAATTCATCTTTCAAATCACCAAACTGACATGTTTTAGCTTTGCTCCTCAAGTCAGTTATATAAGCTGCAAATGTCTCCCCTGCTTTCTAATCTTTTGTGTAAAACAAATACCTCCCTAATGTAATGTTTGTTTGGGGATTACACATTTCTCTGAACTTGCACTTCAAACACTCGGGGTCTTCTCTTGATTCAGCTTGCACAACAATATGGCAGTCTGTACCTTCACCTTCATACACTGCTGGTGTATATACAAATGAACGTTCTCTTTCTATGGCCTCAGGTCCTGCTAAATTTAACAAAAAGAATGCCCTGGTATGTGCATCTCTATTTGCATAAGCTGCTGGTATGAAAATATCATACTTTTGTTCAAATATTCTCCAGTCCTCTGCAATATTCTGATCAAATACAAGTGGTTGAGGTTTTTAAAATCTGTCTGCCATATTAACACATACCAGCGAAGGGTTTTGCAAATACACACACACACACACACACACACACACACACACACACACACACACACACACACACATGTGCATAAGTAACTGGCCCAAACACAATTTGTTCAATGCTTTTGTACTTTGTACTTTTACTTTCTCTCTTTGAGCTTATCGGAATTGTTTGAATAAACAACCTCATAGTGCTTTCAAATAACCGTACATTCAGAAATAAACTTCTCGAGCTTCTCGATGCTTTATTTCCCTTTGTGAAATAGCTTTTTAGATTTCTCAATGCTTTGCAAAATTTTACGGAATAACTTTTCAAAGTTTGATACTTTACGGAACTTTGCAGAATAATTTCTCAGACTTTTGCAATGCTTTCTGAAATCTTCGATTGATAAAAGTGGAAATACTAAAATCATCAACTTTCAGAATTGGTAAAGGCAAAAATTCTAAAGTCATTGATCATCATTCGCTATGCTTGCAGAATCGGTAAAGGTAGAAATGCTAAAGTAGTTTCTTGGAACTTTATCAATAAAGGTAGGTATGCTATAGCCATGTGCCATCATTTGTCAAAATCAACACTTTAAGAAACATTCGAGAACTTTATGATGCAACTAAGCAATTCACAAGCACTATAATACTCTTGTAATCTTTTGTAAGAAACACTTTTTATCAATGCAAGAAACCTACCAAGCAACTGTACAATGCGAATAAATCGACTTCTGTTACCCAAATTCAATCTCATTTGAAGCATTTGCACCTTGCAACTACCACATGTAGTATACTGAAATGTCCCCAAAATGACGGGACCTTGCTAGGCAACTCCTTACAGTACAAGAAGCATTTTGTAATGGCAGCAGTTTGCAAATAGACACACCCAGCACAAGAACTTTTCTTCAAATAACTATACTTTGACTGGATTTTACAAAATAGTTGCACTTTGCACACAGTGGACTCTTTGAAATACATGCACAGTAATAAGCACACACTTTAAGCACTTTTACACATTCTGAGATACTTCAAATAACTTTAACACCCTTGATACAATATGAAGCCATAGTTATGCCCAAACACAGCACTTTGCCCAAACACAAGCAGTCACCTTGCTTTATTTTTGCTTACTGTGCCCTTTTCTCTTTTCCTGTTATGTTCTTGTTGCTCACTTAAGCCTTTTTTATACCCAATGTGCATTTCATGTGCTTGTTTTACTCTAAACATGCCCAGTTCTGCCTTAAACACACTCATTTTGCCTTAAACATATTCATTTTGCACTCTAGAGCCAATCACCTTTTCAAATACTTTTATCTTAAAAATTTCCTTTAGTTAACAAACTTTTCTGCACTTTCTGCTTGCTTGATAATGCAGTTTTTGCCCTTGTAATGCCCTTTTATGCCTCTTTTCGCATTGAGTAAATAATTCTTATTATTTTTCATTACCTTTAATTCTTTCTGGGATGTGTTTGTACTGTTTTCTCTCGGTTTTACTTTGCTGTCATCTTTACACCTCATCTGAATGTTCTTCTCTTTTCCATCCCGGTTCTGACACCATGTCGCTTTCGTGTTGGTGCACAAATAAACGAGTCTTCGTGGGTTCTGTTTTATCAGCTTTATTCTATGCAAACACATCACTGTAAAGGCTTATTGACTATGGCTTAAAGGACAACAATGGGATTCTATTACTAAATGCTCAACTTCTTTGTCCTTTTTCTCCCTATTTACTATCCTTGCTATGAATAAACAATAATACAGCATGTAAAATATTTTAAATCGACTGTTTCTCTCCACTAGAACAGTACCTTACTGTACTGTGGTGGTTTCACTTTCAAAAAACTTTTGCCCCCCCTTGTACAGCTTGCTGCAGTCTCCAATTCAATGATGACATCAATACCAATGAATACAGGTAGTTTTCTGGCCAATTCCTTCCCCAAACTGACATTACCAAGACCTTTCTAAAAACTGACACATGCTGTGATGTCACAGCTCCCTGGTCCTACCCTACCCGTATAGAAAATAAAGGTTAGAACAGAGAAGCAGTACATGAGTAAATTCTCCTGCTCTGCACTGTCAGTCACAGCAGGAAGAGCTCAAATTACCCTTAGCACTTTGACAGCTAGGGAAGTTAGGTGTGAAGGGCGATGGAAGATGAGTCAAAGTAATACAATTCAGGCTTCACAAAACACTGTAGTTTAGCCATACTAAAAAGAAGCAGCAGTAAAAAGCACTTTGAAAGTCTGTTCTGTGGCATTTGCATTGTTTGTTTTTTAAGTATTCATTGAATAACATGAAATGTCACTTAAAACTGACTGAAAGACAGCAGTGTATGCATGTAAAATCTATGCAGTGACAGGAGCTTTAGGAAGAAATAGGCATACATGACATCATTTTTTACAGACAAGCACTGCGTTATGGGGCAGATTAAACAATCAGAATTATTTTGCCATGACGCCATGTGGTCAGACTCAGAAATTACGTATAAAAATATTTGAAAAATGGTAAATAGTCCCAGAGTGGTGTTAAAATGTAGGAAACACCAAACCATGATGAAATAAACATGTTTTTTTTAGTTTGTTGATGTGGTTCTCCTTTAACTAACTTGTATACAAAATACTTTCAAGTGTGGTATAGTCCAAGGCATACACTCCGGCCATAAAAGCAAAATTCTTTATTAAAAGTTAAGTACTTTCATCCCTATTGAACTAAGGACTCCTTCAGAACAAAAATTCATTACAAACTGATACTTTTAAGCAAAATTAATTAATCACATGACCTCCTACTGACTACTCATTCGCTGTCATGTGTAATAACCATTTCTAACAATATACTTGTTAAAAATACACAGAAAAACTCAATTAAAATCTATATTATTGTAAAACAACTAATTCTAGGTTAAATATCTGTTATAATAAAACTTTTACACTATTCAATCTAAAAATAATGATAATGGCAGGAAGCAGTAAAGCAATTCATATCAATTTTCTCCCATATATACATTTATATAATAATAACAAATGCTGTATATATTTTCTACCTACAAAGTAAAAATAAAAAATGTGCATGTATTTATAGAACAATATTTTTAAATGGGGATTCATATATCAAATGCTGTCTTCTTCAAAACAGGCATAAGGTTCTCTGATTCGTTTAACCCTGGCAACATAGTTGCATTCAACCTTAGCTGCCAGTTTAGCTCCTTAAGTGCCAGTTCTCCCAAAACCACCCTCTTGGACTTTTCCTCACTACTTCAAGGATACCAAAATGGAACTTTTAGAAAGAGGGACAACTAATACTGTGTTTGTAAAGGGCATTAGTCAAGTTTTGATGCTGAACAGCGTAATTGTGTTTATAAATTCTCTTATGGACACTTCTCTCTGTTTTTCCTACATATTAGTGTCTACTACTTGAACAAACCACCAAATATACTAGTCCTTTACTACCACAATTCCCTGTGTCCAGTTTTATATGTTGTGGCAGTTGACCTATTATCATGCTGTCCCCTTCAAATATAAAACTAAAGTACTTGCATGGTCCACATTTGTAAGTACCTTTCCTTTTATACATAGAATCTGGTAATGGATGCTCTAACCAAAATGTTAAATTAGGTTTGGTCTTATAAACAAAAAGTGATCCCTCCCCCAAGGTATTCCATATGTCTGTGTTATTCTAAAACATGACCCAGTTTCTAGACATAATTTTTCTTATCTCCATACTTAGGTCTCCATAGTAAATAACCATGGAATTAGCAAGGTTAAAAATCATATCATTGTGTTTTTGTTGACGTAACTATAGAACAGACAGTGAAATACAAGAGGAGAAGTATCCCCTTAAGAAGATCAGAGAGAATTGGTAACAAAAAAATCACAGCAGAATTTTTTTAGTATATCATTATACTCTGAAAGGACAGAAAGGGAAGGGGGCGACATATCTATGGAAGCAGAACAAGAGGGGAAATTATTAGGAACCAACAGAATTATTGAGGTATTTGATGGGAAAATACTTAGTTCAGATGGTTTTAACATTTTCAACTACACAGAACAAAAGGTGACAGAGACTCATTTTTCCGTCTTTAAAAAGGGTTTGAAATTTGTTCCAGGGCGGAAAAGTGATACGGCTAAAATCTTAACAGAACTCAAGCTTTTTACTAGGAAGATCAATTTCAGAGTTATGTTTAAATAAACCTAATGCAGAGGGTTTGGGAAACAGTTTGAAAAAGAAAAGCACATTCAACCCCCCACTGCACCCCACTATAGCTAATTTTGAAAATATTTGCAAGCAAGAAATATTTCAGATATATAGTCAATTTAATAAAAGATATTAAAATTTAAGTCAGGAAGAAGGGATGTTGTTAAAGAAAATTAGGCACAATCGAGATGTTCAGGTTATGAAACCAGATAAAGGGGGGGGGGGTGGGATGATATTGATGAATCAAACAGATTATATCAACGTAATGAGTGACATGCTACATGATACAGAAACTTATGCTATAGTATCAATGAATTAGATAAACATAGCACATAGAAAGATCCAGTTGTTTCTTGAAGACTCGTTATTCCAAGGGGTTATTAATGAAATGTTACTTAACATTTTGATTAACAATCATCCATTAATACCTAATGCCTTTGGAATACCTAAAGTCCATAAGAGAATAGAGAATACACCATTGAGAATGATAGTGGCAGCACATAATAGTTCAACCTACACATTAGATATTTTTATAGATAGGATTTTAAAAGACTTGTTATGCCCTGTGGAACATATATTGATAGATTTGTGGGACTTTTTGGACAAAATTAAAAAAGAATATTTTTCAGAAGAAGTTATTTTTTCCATATTGGACATAGTAGATCTGTTTACATTTTTACCTCATGGAATAGGATTAGTTGTTTTATGAAACTATAAGAGCATTAAGTAATTTTGACAATAGTATGCTCAATTTTATTATCAAACTCATGGAATTTATATTGAGTAACAATTTTATTTTTTTTGAAGGGGAGTACTTTAAGCAAACTAATGGGGTAGCTATGGACGCAAGTTGTGCCCCTATATATATATATATATATATATATATATATATATATATATATATATATATATGCTAACTTAGTTATGTAAGCATGGGAAACCAAGTTTGTAACAAAATCAAAATATAGTGAACAGTGGTATATATATTTAAGATACCTGGACGATGTGTTTATATTGTGGAAGAATAAGGATAGTGAAATTCAAGCTTTTGTGGAATATATTAATATGATTTGTCCATATTTTAAATTTATACATAAAAGTTCTATGGACAAGAGAGAGTATTTGGACATATTGTTGTTTAAAAATTCTCAAGACAAAAGTTTTGGATCTAGATTATACAGAAAACCAACATTTTTTAATACTTTTTTAGATTTTCAGAGTCATCATCAATATTATATTAAAAGGAATCTAGTTAAAGGTCAAATGATAAGGGTGGCGAGAATGTGCTCAGATATAGAAAATTTTAAACACAAATTAGGTTTACTTTATAGCATGTTTTCGGAAAGCTGATACCCCCCACTTGTTGACAGAATGTAGCAAGCAGGTGTTAGAAGGATGGGGTACTAAATATACACCACTCTTAAGCAGTGGGTTACTGGAACTTCACCAATAACACAAGGATATGAATTCTAACCTTGTAAATTCCATGGTTATTTACTATGGAGACCTAAGTACGGAGATAAGAAAAATTATGTCTAGAAATTGGGTCACGTTTAAGAATAACACAGACATATGGAATACCTTGGGGGAGGGACCACTTTTTGTTTATGAGACTAAACCTAATTAAAAATTTTGGTTAGAACATTCGTTACCAGATTCTAAGTACAAAAGGATAGGTACTTACAAATGTGGAGCATGCAAGTACTGTAGTTTTATATTTGAAGGGGACAGCATGATAATAGGTCAGCTGCCACAACATATAAAATTGGATACAGGGAATTGTGGTAGTAAAGGACTAGTATACTTGGTGGTTTGTTCCGGTAGTAGGCACTAATATGTAGGGAAAACAGAGATAACTCTCCATAAGAGAATTTACAAACACAATTATGTTATTCAACATCAAAACTTGAATAATGCCCTTTACAAACAAGTTTTAGTTGTCCCTCTTTCAAAAAGTTCCATTTTGGTATCCTTGAAGTAGTAAGGAAAAGTCCAAGAGGGGGGTTTTGGGAGAATGAACTGGCACTTAGGGAGCTAAACTGGCAGCTAAGGTTGAATGCAACTATGTTGCCAGGGTTAAACAAATCAGAGAACCTTATGCCTATTTTGAAGAAGAGAGCATTTGATATATGAATTCCCATGTAACAATATTTTTCAATAAATACATGCATACATATTTTTTATTTTTACTTTGTAGAAATATATAAATTTTTTTATTATTATATAAACATATATATGGGAGAAAATTGATATGAATTGCTTTACTGCTTCCTGCCATTATCATTATTTTTAGATTGAATAGTGTAAAAGTTTCATTAGAACAGATATTTAACCTAGAATTAGTTGTTTTACAATAATATAGATTTTAATTGAGTTTTTCTGTGTATTTTTAACAAGTATATTGTTAGAAATGGTTATTACACATGACAGTGAATGAGTAGTCAGTAGTGGGTCATGTGATTAATTAATTTTGCTTAAAAGTATCAGTTTGTAATGAATTCTTGTTCTGAAGAAGTCCCTAGTTCAACAGGGGCGAAAGCGCTTAACTTTTAATAAAGAATTTTACTTTTATGGCTGGAGTGTATGCCTTGGACTATACCACACTTGGAAGTATTTTGTTTATGGTATGAATTGTCTTCCTGATCTAGCGCTATTGGAATTTATTAACTTATATACAAACTAACTGCTGTGATCATACATGCTCACTCACTGGCTGCTTCTACAAAATGGCACTAGGGATTGCACATGTCTGGAATTTACACATGCGCGCACAGCCTCACATGCTTCTTAAAGACATAGCACACACATATGTTATATTCTGATCTACATGAAGTATCTCCCAGAAATCACAATATCTGTAATGAATGAGAGCTGCTCTCAGCAAAGCTAAAAATACAGCATCAATGGGACCTGACGGTGTCCCGGGTTGCGTGCTACGTGAACTCCTAGAGGAGCTAAACCCGCACATAAGAATGCTGTTTAATCTTAGCCTTACTACAGGATATGTACCTGAACACTGGCGTACAGCAACAGTGGTCCCACTCCACAAAGGAGGCACCTCTACAGACCCTGGAAACTACTGCCCCATAAGCTTAACCAGCCTGGTTTGCAAAGCTATGGAAAGGATCATTATGGAACTCATAAACAAAGACATCGGGGACCTACAGACAATTGACCCTACCCAGTTCGGCTTTGTAAAAGGCAGATCCTGCCTTTTGAACCTGGTGGACTTTTTTGAAACAGTCACTAGAGCCATCGATGAGGGCAAAGCAGTTCATACAGCCTACCTGGACCTGGCAAAAGCCTTCGACACAATACCCCACTCAGGCATCATAGACAAGCTCAGCAGCTTAAATGTAAACCCGTATGTCACAAGATGGGTTGCAAACTGGCTAAAGGACAGAACTCACAAGGTCAGAATAGCTGGAGCTATGTCAGATTCTAAGCCAGTCACAAGTGGAGTCCCACAGGGCTCTGTCTTGGGACCCCTCTTGTTCGGCATTTATTTCTCAGATGTGCAGGCAAACATAGGGGGGTTGTGGCTGACAAAGTTCGCAGATGACTGCAAACTAGGTGCCATAGTCGATACACCAGCTGACACATGCATCCTTCAGAAGGGCCTTACAGAAACAGATGACTGGTGCCAGAGTCATGGCCTTAAACTAAATGCCAAAAAATGTATAGTCATCCCCTTTGGGAAAAACAAAGTACCCACAAATTACCACATAGGTGGTAATCCATTAAGTATGGAAAAAGTAATCAGAGACCTGGGGACCCAAGTTGACAGTGACCTCTCATTTGACACCCACGTCGCCAAAGTGGTTAGAAAGACCTTCTACCTTGCCCACCTTATCATGAAGGGATTCACATCCAGATCAAAGGATGTCATTGTACCCCTATATTCCTCCCTTATCAGGCCTATGATTGAGTACAATGCCCCATTTGGTATGTACCTCACCCAGCACCTGCAGCAGCTGGAGAGACCCCAAAAGTACCTCACCAAGAGGATCAAGGGTCTCCAACATATGTCATATGCTGCCAGACTAAAGAAGCACCAGCTCTATTCAGTAGCATACCGCCTGCTCAGAGGTGATCTGTGCCTGACGTACAAGGCCATGTCCAATCCGGAATTAATGGACATGCTCCACCTCAAAAAATCCAAATCCATCAGAGCCACGAGAGCTAAAGATCTAAACCTCAGCACAAATATGAATAGGACATGCTGGAGGGACAGATTCATAACCCAGAGGTTTCCCGCACTCTGGAACAGGATCCCAGTCCATGTTAGGCAGAGCCCCTCACTGACTCTCTTCAAGAGAAATCTTGACGAGTGGATGGTTGATCGTAGGTTTACCCCGGGGGTCATCTCTGTGTCACTACTAGACAGATGCACAGTAAACTAAATTTATTTTGTACACTTTTGTATCATTACATGAGGTGGCGAAAGCCACGTACACTATGGCTAGGCTTATAAATGCCCTAGGGCAGATAGCCTACTACTATACTATGAAACTATGAATATTGAAACAGTGCCTCCTTTAGTTTTCTTGACTTTAGTTTGTGGTCTGAACATGGGAAAGGAGTTACAGTATGTTATGGCTGGGGTGCTCTACACAGCCTTGAATCAAGTCTCCGTGACTGCACAAACATCTTTGTCTTCCAAGGTGAGGACTACTTCCAGTGAGTGCAGTTTCATGTTAAGACTCCTAGCATTTAGCAGCATAACCTTGAGGAAAAGTACCAACATCCTGGAAGAAAGTGGTGGCAGCTGTAATACCTAAGGAGTGTAAAGATCCATCAGATCCAGCTTCATACAGGCCCACTTCAATACTAAACCATGATCATAAAGTGTTTATGTCTATAGTGGCTAACGAAATGGCAAAAGTGATGCAGAAAATTGATAGATATGGATCAATGTAGTTTTGTGGAGTGGAGGCAAACTTTTGACAACATTAGTAGAATACTGATGATCCAGAGGGAAGCAGAATGTAAGAAAATACCACTGTTGTTGGTACTAACGCAGCAAAAGCATTTGACAGAGTAGGCTGGGACTTTAGAAGCAGAGCAATGGAAGCATTTTCATTTCCTGATAAAATTATAAGGTTGATTAGGAGGATATATGAGGGATCTGAGGTGAAAACTAAAGTGGGCAGGGAGTCCTCTCTGATAATCACTGCTTGAGCAGAGGAACCAGGCAAGGGTGTCCTCTCTTCCCTTTGGTATTTGCATTATATTTAGAACCACTGGCAAAGAAAATAAGGGACTCAGAAATTCAAGGTTATAATTGGTAAGGTAGTCAAGAAACAGTGAATTTTGATCAGGACAAAATGAAAGGCAGTGATGTGTAACAGAATAGTGATAAAGATGCAGAGAATAGCATCAGAAATGAACTGCAGACATGCAATGCAAAGTATGGAAGTAACATTTCACCTAACTTAAGTAACTCTGCTAAGCCAACCAATCATAGTACTGTACCCACTTAGGATGTTAATCTACTGCTCATCCAATCTCTCCAGGAGTTAGGGAAAACTACCCCAGCAATGTTGTGCTTTCCATAAGCAACTAAAACCAGGAGAAGACATATTGTAAATCAATTTGTTATCCTTCTCAATTATAGCGAGCATCATCTGCTCTCTCGGAGCCTTATTCTACATCTCTCTGCTTTTACTATGATAGTAAATCTATCACAGGAAGCCTAAACTTAGGAATATCTTCTAAAATTGTATAGTATATTGTAGAGAACAAATGTATCCTATCTGTTAGTTAATATGTATGTCAAAGTCGCTTCTATGGAAATTGTATGTCAAACGTCTGTCCTTAAAACTAAGTTTTGTAAAAAATTGTTCTCTTGGAGCTTTTCTCCCCAGGCCTCCACTGAAAATGGACTTGTAATCCAGTTGGACCCTCCCGGTCAACAAATGTAAAATAAGTAAAATAAATAATAAATAAAATTACTATGGGAATTTCACTGTTTGAAACTGTTGAAAAACAAGTAGAGGAGTCAGTCAAGAGCACGTGATGAAGAAAATATTACATTTCATGATTTTGCTGCAATGATATGAAACAGAGCTATGTGATACAGCTCAAATAAAGTGGCATTTCTGTCATTTTGCTGTATAATCTATGCCAGTACTGAAATTTGGATCGTAGCCTGTAGGACTAATAACTAAATTAATAAAACAACAGGCTGCAGCTATACTTGGAAATGCAGAACTCAGCACAAAAAAATAATAGGTCAAGTGAAAGTGAAAAAAATATATATAATACTTCTTTGGAAAATGGTACTACCAGACACATTATAACATGCTGTCATTCTCATTTTGAATAAGAAAAAAAAACTGCAGAGATTGTTAAAATACATAGAGCAAAAGAAACTGACAATGAACAAATCCAGGAATTTAACAAGATGCAATACAAAATGCATTTGATGTGGATTCCAAATAGGCACTGAATAACATGAAATGCAAGGTATAGAGAACTCCATGTACTAATGTTTGTGAGTTGAATCACACATGCTTTCTACAGAAGTAGCAGCAGGTAATAAAATCCATGAAGTTCTATTGTTTGGCGAAGACAAAAGCCACTGACTAAGCTAATTAACATCTCAAAAAGACTGAATAACTCTGTTTACTAATTCTTTCCACAGAAACTAGGAGTCAGGAGAAGGCAGATCATTAAAAATATTTAGAAGATACTTTTCTTTGAAAATAACAAGCCACAAGTTAAAATAATGAATTTCTCAACCTAAAAAGTGTTGTGAGTAGATCAGGTAAAAAATAAATAAATAAATAAAGAAGGACTGTGATTAAAGGGCTGAAACTTCCTGTAGGTAACCCAACCCCTAACCAACATATACAAGTCTCGAGCATGCTCAGAATTACACACTGTCCAAGGTAAACATTGCAGAATGTAAACAAAGAAAAGCTTGGATTGTCCAAGTAAGAGCACACAGAGACCACCATCAGTCTAGGGCTGGTTTCTCCCTCTTTCTCCAGATCTCCAAAAAGACTCCCCACTGGTACAGTATATAGTTGAGATCCCAGATGAGTGGCCAAGCTAAGACCTCCAGCACCCTCTCTGTCCAACCAGTGCTTTGTGTCCCTGACCAGGTAGCTGACACACACACACTTTGAGATTTGATTTATACAGTCACACAAACATGCACCTCGGAAAGGCTGGCACAGGTTCACTAGCTATGCCCCCTTCTGCCCAGACTATAAGGTAGTTATTACTGCCACCAGCCATGTCCTTATCAGCTACTTTAAGGGCCTTAACAAAGGTGTATCTTATTGTATAATGTTACTATTAATCCAAATGGTAATTTCACTACAACAAAAGGTTTAAATATATTTAACTATAAATAATAAAAGAACAATAAAATACTCAGTATATAATCACAGTTACATCAGAGTTCGAAATCACAGGAAATATTTAAAACAACATTGCAGGACAGTCTCAAATAAATAAAGAAAACATCTAAGCTATATTCATTATATTCCTGACTGTATCTAAGAGAAATTACTATACCCTAGTTAACTTACTTACAGAGCAACAAACAAGATGTGGTGAGTGGATGTTCTTGCCAGGTCAAAGACAAAATACAAAATGCCCAGTCTCTCTCTCTCTCTCTCTCTCTCTCTCTCTCTCTCTCTCAGAGAATTCTTAAATGAATATTTAAATTTTACTGCTGGGGTAGCTTGCAGCATGACATCACTACTTGTCCTCTGACAATCCCAGGTGAAATCTTCACTGCAGCTGGTAGCATTTGGCACCTACCTGTGAAAATACATTAACAATGGCTTCTCTAAGATCTAAAGCAGATCCTGGAAGTCAAAAATCATTAAACACTTCCAAGACAATATAAAAAACTTCTAGTTCCAGACATTGTGTCTGTTGCTGTTTAACAACAAACCAGTGACCATCAAATTGTTTATTGCACTTGCTTCTGACATCTCGGCTACAAGCCTTCAAGGAATATCAATTTTTTTATTTTCTTTGTAGTTTGTTATTGTGTCTGTTGCTGCACTGAAATTGAGAGAAAATCTTCTGTGTATGGCCCAGCCATAAAGGAACTTAATTTCAACTATTCTTCTGGAGTTTTATTAGTTAATCTCCTGTGTTTCCATCTCCCCTGTTAAAATATATACATCTAAACAGTTACCATAGTGCATAAATATTTCTGCTCAGTACTTTACAAAATATCTGTTCAGCACACGTCTGTACAAACCATCGCATTTGACATACAGTTCTAATACATTTGTAACACAAGCATCCTACATGAAGCATGCTGACATTCACAAATGGCACTTGGTTATTTACAAAATTCCAGACAGCTGTGCTGGCAGTATCTCCCTCTTGTTACACCTTCACACAAATCATGTCAACATTTACAAATGACGTGATTATTTATAAAATTCCAGACAGCTGTGCTGGCAGCATCTCCTTTTGGTACACTTTTATATAAATCATATTAATATTCATAAATGACATAATTATTTACAGAATTCCAGCTAGCTGGGCTAGCAGTAGCTCCTTTTGTTACAGATGGCTTCACCGACTGTATGAATATTCATCAGGTGTTTTGATCGTGTGGTGTACAGATCCGGCATACTGGATAAATAGAAAGCTATAACAGCTGTTTGTGGATTAAGTACGTTTGTCTTTAATAATGCAAATATGCAAATGAATGATTAAAGGTTGTATATTTTTGGTGATGGGAATACTGATTCTGTACTAAAGAATGATAAGTTTGGAAAGCCTGTTAAAGGGCATGGCTGCTATAAAGTAATGCAGTAACTAACACATGGAAAATACAAAATAAATCAGCAGTCTAATTTTGTAATGAGGATGTGACCTTTTTTATTGTTATTCATCTTTGTCAGTTATAGTGGTGAACTACCAAATCCTTTTAACACAATTCTATCCAGCGAAGGTAGGTAGGATGGGTTGCATAGTTTTGAATACCATGACATTAAAATTAGGGTTAGGGATAGGAGAAGGATTAGGTCTGAAATGCTACTTTAGCAGAAAACATCCTGGGGAAAGCAATGTGTTTTTAAAAGTGCACCATCACTCCACCTTCTCTTAAAAAGACTCACTGCCCTAAGGCAAAGTGAAATGTCTTAAAACTTACATTTAACACCTGCAACATTTAATTCCTTTATCTCTGGAGTGTCCCAAGTATCAGGAGCATTCACAAATCACATTTACAGAGGGTGATTTCCATATGTGTCAGTCCATAGCGCTCAACCTCTTAGTTTCATAGGTTCAGAAGTAGGTATTAGGCTATTGGCCCTAGGGCCTATATAAGCCTAGCCAAAAAGGTACCCTGGCTTTCGCCACCCAAGAAAAATATTTTCCTGTGCCCCTGTCGAGCAGAGCCACAGAGGTGATCCCCTGGGTGAATTTCCTATTTCCCATCCAATCATCAAGATTTTTCTTGAAGAGTGCTAATGAAGAGCTTTGTTTGATATAGATAGGTACTTTGTTCCAGAGTATGGGAAGTCTCTGGGACAGGAATCTATCCCTCCAGCATGTTCTGTTTATTGTGATGTCAAGGTTTAGGTCCCTAGAGCATGTAGCTCGGAAGGATGTGGAGCATGACCAACAGCTCTGGGTTTGACATAGCTTTGTATGATAGACAGAGATCGCCTGTGAGTAGGCGATATGCAACGGAGTAAAGCTGGAGTTTTTTGAGGCGGTCTGCATAGGGCATCTGTTTGAGGCCAGTAATTCTCTTTCTGAGATATTTCTGCAGCCTATCCAGTTGTTGTAGATGTCTTGTGAGGTACATACTAAAAGGGGCATTGTACTCTATAATGGGTCTAATGAGTAACGAGTAGAGGGGAACAATGACCTCTTTTTTCCTGGATGAGAAACCTTTTGTGATGAGGTGTGCCATGTAGAAGGATTTCCTGACTACTGTGGTGATGCGATTATCAAAGGAGAAACTACTGTCCACCTGTGTCCCATGGTCTCTTATCACACTTTTGGTGTTAAGTAGACTACCACCTATGTGGTAGCTCAAGGGGACAGAGTTTTTACCAAAGGGGATGACAATGCACTTTTTGGCATTGAGCTTGAGGCCATGGCTTTGACACCAGGCATCTGTCTCAGTGAGGCCCTTTTGTAGGATGTCCACATCGTTAGGAGTTTCAATTATGGCTCCTAGTTTCCAGTCATCTGCAAACTTCATTAGCCAAAGACCTTCTGTGTTAGCCTGTACTTCAGAAAAGTAGATACCAAACAGAAGAGGACCCAGGACTGAACCTTGTGGTACTCCACTTGTCACTGGTCTGAAGTCAGATTTGGAGTCTGCTACTTTCACAGTGTGGGTTCTGTCAGTGAGCCAGTTGGCAAACCATCTTGTAACATGGGGCTTTATACCTAGTTTAGTGAGTTTATCTATAATTCCAGAGTGGGCGATGGTGTCAAAACCCTTGGCGAGATCTAGATAGGCTGTGTGAACCACCTTACCCTCGTCTACGGCTTTGGTGACTGCTTCAAAGGAGTCTATCAGGTTTAGAAGACATGATCTGCCTTTTACAAAGAGTTTGGAGATTACCAATGCCTTTGTTTATAAGTTCCATGATGACACATTCCATGTCCTTGCAGACCAGTCTCATTAGGCTAATGGGGCGGTAGTTCCTGGGGTCTGCAATGGATCCCCCTTTGTGGAGTAGGATAACCATTGCTGTGTGCAATTTAGTGGGCACAAAGCCTGAGGTGAGGCTATGATTGAACATGGTGCTTAGGTGGGGTGCCAGTTCATTCTGTAGTTCATGTAGAACGCAGCCTGGGATGTTGTCAGGTCCCATGGATACTGTGTTCTTGGCTTTGGAGAGTGTGGTTTTTACCTGTGCAGCCATGATTACAGGAACTCTGCATTCTTCCAGTATAGAGATGGGCCCTTTAGGAGGTGAGGGGGGTTAAAGTTAGCACTGAACCTATCTGCCAGGATGTTGGCAAAATCAGTTGGTTCTATATATTTAGTGCCATTGTGTTGTAACTCAGAGCAGATCTGAGTGTTGCCATTCAGATTTTTGACATAGCTATAGAATGCTTTGTGGTTCTCTTTAGAATCAGTGGCGATTTTGTTTTTGTAACTAGCTTTGGAGGATTTTATGAGGGATCTCAGCTTCTTACTGAGGCTGACCAGGGAGTTCTTCCAATCATGGGATTTTACTCTTTTTTGCAACAGTTTCTTTCTTCTGTTGCAGAATTTGTTTATGGCAGGGGACCACCAGATTGGCTTCCTTTTTTTGGAGGATAACATCTTGGTTTTGTTAGGTATAGCACAATCCATGCACTCTTGTAAGTGCTTATAAAGTGCATTTGTGTAGGATTCAGCAGTCATACCTCTATTGTCCATCTGCATGGGTGTCGTGAAGTTTGCCACTTCTGTCTTAAGAAGCATGAAAATACCCTTTTGGCAAAAACAATGTGCCCACAAACTACCACATAGGCGGTAAACCATTAAGTACAGAGAAAGTAATTAGGGATCTGGGGACCCAAGTTGATAGCAATCTCTCCTTTGACAACCACATTGCCAAAGTGGTTAGAAAGACCTTCTACATGGCCCACCTCATCATGAAAGGATTCACATCTAAATCAAGAGAGGTAATCGTGCCCCTTTATTCATCCCTCATCAGGCCCATCATAGAATACAATGCCCCTTTTGGGATGTACCTTACCCGACACCTGCAGCAATTAGAAAGACCCCAAAAGTACCTCACCAAGAGGATCAAGAGACTCAAACAGATGCCATATGCTGCTTCTTAAAACAGATGACATATGCTGCTTCTTAAGACAGATGTGGCAAACTTCATGACACCCATGCAGATGGACAATACAGTTACGACTGCTGAATCCTACACAAATGCACTCTATAGGGTTGGGAGGATGGCCTAATGGTTAAAGTGTTTGCCTTACAAGCACAAGGTGCACGGTTTGAGTCTCACAAGGGATAATTGGCTAGGCTTACAATGGCTCGCAAGGGCAGTTAGCTTAGTACTAACCTATGAACCTATGAACCTATAAGCACTTACACGAGTGCATGGGTCGTGTTATCCCAAACAAAACTAAGACGCTATCCTCCAAAAAAAGGAAGCCAATCTGATGGTCCCCTGCCATAAACAAACTCTACAACAGAAGGAAGAAACTGTTGCAAGAGAGAGTAAAACACCATGAGTGGAGGAGCTCACTGGTCAGCCTCAGTAAGAAGCTGAGATCCCTTATAAGATCCTCCAAAGCTAGCTACGAAAACAAAATCGCCACTGATTCTAAGGGCAACCACAAAACATTCTATAGCTATGTCAAGAATCTCAATGGCAACACCCAGATCTTATCTGAGTTACAGCTCAACGGCATGAAAATTACAGAACCAACTGATATTGCCAACATCCTGGCTGATAGTTTCAGTGCTAACTTTACCCCCCACCCCCACCCCCTAAAAGGCCCATATCTATACAGGAAAAATGTAGAGTCCCTTTAATCACATCTATACAGGTAAAGGCTGCACTCTCTAAAACCAAACACACAGCATCCATGGGACCGGACAACATCTCAGGCTGCGTTTTACATGAACTTCAGAATGAACTGGCTCCCCACCTGAGCACCATGTTCAATCATAGTCTCACATCAGGCTTTGTGCCCACTGAATGGCACACAGCAACAGTTATCCCACTCCACAAAGAAGGAGCCACAACTGATTTTGTGAACTATC
Organism: Protopterus annectens; assembly: GCF_019279795.1. NCBI lineage: Eukaryota > Metazoa > Chordata > Ceratodontiformes > Protopteridae > Protopterus > Protopterus annectens. Next base: position 885,356,826 of record NC_056741.1, read on the forward strand.
GCCCTATTAGCCTGACAAGCCTGGTCTGCAAGACCATGGAACCTATCATCATGGAACTCATAAACAAAGACATTGGTAACCTCCAAACTCTGGACCCCACCCAGTTCGGGTTTGTGAAAGGCAGGTCATGCCTTTTGAACCTGATCGACTTCTTTGAAGCAGCCACCAAAGCCGTAGATGAGGGTAAGGTGGTTTACACAGCCTATTTTGACCTCGCCAAGGCTTTCGACACCATCCCCCATTCTGGAATTATAGCTAAACTCACTAAACTTGGTATAAATCCTGACGTCACAAGATGGGTTGCCATCTGGCTCACTGACAGAACCCACACTATAAAATTTGCAGACTCCAAATCTGACTTCAAACAAGTGACAAGTGGAGTACCATAGGTTTCAGTCCTGGTACCTCTCCTGTTTGGTATTTACTTCTCTGCAGTACAGGCTAACACAGAAGGCCTCTGACTAACGAAGTTCGCAGATGACTGCAAACTAGGAGCCATAGTCGAGTCACCAAATGATGTGGACATCCTACAGTAGGGCCTCACTGAGACAGATGCCTGGTGTCAGAGGCATGGCCTCAAACTCAGTGCCAAAAAGTGCATTGTCATCCCCTTTAGTAAAAACTCTGTACCCATGAACTACCACATAAACGGCAGTTTACTTAACACCGAATGTGTGATAAGAGACCTTGGGACCCAGATGGACAGCAGTCTCTCCTTTGATAATCACATCGCCACAGTAGTCAGGAAATCCTTCTATGTGGCACACCTCATCACAAAAGGGTTCTCATCCAGAAGAAAAGAGGTCATTGTTCCCCTCTACTTGGCACCCATTATAGAGTACAATGCCCCTTTTGGAATGTATCTCACAAGACATCTGCAGCAGCTGGAAAGGCCACAGAAGTACCTCCCAAAGAGGATTACTAGCCTCAAACAGATGCCCTACTCTGACCTCCTCAAAAAACTCCAGCTTTACTCTGTAGCATATCACCTACTCCGAGGAGATCTCTGCCTAACATATAAAGCTATGTTAAACCCAGAGCTATTGGACATGCTACACCTAAAGAAATCCCAGTCCCTCCAAGCTACACACTCTAGGGACCTAAACCTTGTCACCACAATAAACAGGACATGCTGGAGGGAAAGATTCCTGTCCCAGAGACTTCCTATACTCTGGAACAAGCTACCCATCTATGTCAAGCAAAGTTTCTCATTAACACTCTTCAAGAAAAATCTTGATGAGTGGATGGGAAATAGGAAATACACCTCGGGGATCACTTCTGTGGCTCTGCTCGACAGGGGCATAGGAAATTAACTTTCTTGGGTGGCGTAAGCCAGGAAACCTTGTTGGCTAGGCTTACTTAGGCCCTTGGGTCGATAGCCTAGTACCTACCTATGAACATGGACAATGACAGAGTCATATTTGTACTTGTTGTGGAGTGACCTGAGTGTGTGCATTATGTGGTGGATCCTGGCACCCGACAGGCAGCTGACAGTAACTTTCTCCTTGTTTAGCCTGGTTAGTGGAACATCATTGTGCCTGACTATAGAGTCACCTATGACTAGAGTGTTGGGTACGTTGTTATGCCTTATGGGCTGTGGTTGAGTGGCACACTGAGTTTGGGGGCTATGTGTTATTCGGGTTGTGTTGAATCTGGACAAAGCCATAACTAGGGTGGGGGTCAAAGGCCCAAAAATAGGGACAATGTTTAAATATTGCTCTTATGCGCTTAGAAAGTTGATAAAACAGGTTTTGCATTAATATGAAATTTCTGAAGGGTGTGAAGTCTGAATTTCAAATGTCTGTCATTATTTTCTGACTTCAGTCCTGAAAGAATTGGCAATGATTTGCCAGAAAAAACACAATTTTATGAGTAACAGGCCAAAAATATGAGGTAAAACATTTGGCCACTCTGCGAAAATCTGTACCAATGTATGTAAGACGTCAGTGTCAAATCTGCATGGCAGTCAATCATGCCTCATTTGCGTATGACATCACGATCATTTGGTATATCAATCACAGAACTCGCCCTATTCTGCTCAGTCCACCTCGGGGGTTATTACAATATAACATTGGTCAAAAATTCTGGCACAGCTAATTAGCCCGTATATAGAACTAGGTAGTTACATTTACATTTTTGTATTAAACAACCAAAAACAAAACTTAAAAATTACAAATTTGTTTCCACATTAGCTAGAGATGAGCCGCAAAAATCTCCACTCCTCTATACAATAATGTGGCGATAGTGTAGTGTACTGGCTCACCAGATGCGCAGTAGCAAGCATCGCCCAAAACCATCCCCCGTTGTTGTACGTCAGTTATAAATATTCATTATTCATCCAGTGTGAATGAATATTTATTGTTTCCGAACTGTACGATGCCACAATTTTTTTATATGCCAAACATGAAATGACAGCAGGTTTTAAAAACAGAAAAAGTATGCCTGTAATCATATTTAGATCTGTATATTTAGATTGAATTCATTTATTTGCAGTTTTTAGAGGCCTTACTTATTTTGGTCCAAAATATTGCTTAGTTTGAAACAATGAATGCTGTGTACTGAACAGACAGCAATGGTTTTGCATTGTTCAGAAATATATTTCCCAGTTCCTTGTAACATTGGCAGAAAGGATGGAGGGTTATGCTTAACAAGTAATGACAGTAACTAAAGTTGTACGGTTTCACATTCTCTTGTTCTAGCAACTACAGTTAATAGTAATAATATTTTTTTAAAAAGTGTCCCCCATTTGTCCGTGATTTATTTCTGGATTTGTCCGTGATTTTAAAAATTAAGATGATTTTAAAAATTAAGATGTTGTTAACCATTTGTATATTTTTGGTGTATAATTCAATGTGTTACTTGGAAGCATTTATGTAAATATTGTATATATGTTTTGTGTTTTTGTTAATTACTTTAGTTGGTAGTTTCTTTTTAATTATTTTTGTTTTGTTTTAATTTTGTATGGCATATAAGAAAATAATAAAAATTATTATTGAAAAAAAAATTAAGATGTTGCTTTCTAAGGCACAGATAGGGAGCAGTAATGCAATATAATTGTGTTAGTTTATGTCTCCAAGACTGAGAGTTCAATGCAGCAAATAGCCACATCCTCAAGCCCTCGCTCCTCGAAGTTCCACATTGAAAGGATATGCCTGGCATGTCAATCATGCCTCATTTCATATGCAACTTTTCACGCCAATCACCGGAGCCACGCTCACTCCTGCGCAGAACTGAAGGTGAGCCGGTACACTACACTATAGCCAATAATGCAACAGTCAACTCGAATGAGTAAACCTTGTGAACGTTTACTTAAACGATGTTATAGTTAGCATTTATTTACAAAAAATATGCTTGTAAATTCATAAAACAATGACATCTACTATTCTACACACTCAACCTACAAAAGACATGGGAAATGACCAAGATTACGAAGATTAAATCAGGCGCGACTAGTTTTCCCCGCCCCTTTACGACACCAGTGGCGTCAGCGGGGTCCTTTCAGCCACGGGAATTTAGACTGGCTAAAGTTATTCGTGTGTTATTAATCAGATAGTGTATTTGTTGTACATCATTAACGAGTTTGTGAGAGTCAGAACATAACAAGGGATTATAAGTTATCCGCTGGCTGTTGTTACGGTTATTGCTGTAGTAGTAGTGATTAGAGGTATGTTTCGATCTTGTATTGTGTAAATAATTTCCTGAGCATATGTGATAAATAGAGGCTTAAGTACATCATGACACTATCAAAATGGAGAAGGGTTAACTATTGCAGTTTTTTTTAGAAGATATTTTTCAGAAACGTAGACAGCATATTCACTGGTGGTTGCCTGCATGCAGGTATAAGATGATTGTGTTACGGTGCCAATTCAGGAAATGTTTATGTGAGTGGAGAATGATGAATACTAATAATGCCACTGACACAGACTCGTTTGTAAATAAATATTTTAACAAATGTTAGTATATAAATACACAAAAATAAACAAAATGTGTATAAATTGAGTGTACATTAGTAACTTTGGAAGGCTAAACAATTTTTGAAACACCCTTGGGATGCGATGATGCCATGTGTGTAGAAACGGGCTTACCAAAGGGGTCAAAATAAAGGTTGTGGGATAAGTTATTACCTTTTATGTGGACACTAATGATATGGGTTTCCAGTGGGGCATTAGGAAATGGCTAAGTAATATTTCCCAAGGAAACATTTGAAAGCTGTGCTGAAATCCTTGGGCTCCAGAATGTGAGGCATGTTTTTTGAGTACAGACATCTTGAGGTACAGGTACTTTATTTTTAGTTGTAGCTCAACTTTGGTAATGGCCGTCATGGTCTCAGCAGGTATACCTGAGTGGCAACTATTAAGTGACCAGTTTTTATGTATTTATTTACATCATTTGTTGACTAGGATAGTCCAAATGGGCATGAGAATCACTTTTCAAAGGAGGTCGAGGGAGAAAACCTGCACATGATAACACAGTTACAGTAAGCATTATTACATATTTATACAAATAGAATATACATTGATACATACACACGGGCAGTCTGTAGTTTATAGACATGTACATTCTGAATAAAATTACAGGAGGTGACTATAAGGAATAAAATATAAAACATATATTACACATGGTATACCTGATAATTAAATATTTGCTAAACAAATGTTTTTATTTGCATGAGTTTCTTTCCAAGTATGTGTAATAGGGGATATGTTTAAGTAGTGTATGTGTAAGATGTGAGAATTTGGGATTAGTTTAATGTACAGTTCCAAATTTCTCTTAAATGTAGTTTGAGGTGAGGTTTAAAAGTCTGTGTTTTTTTAACTTTCTTGAGGGGAAGGGGGCTTGGATTCCAGCGCTTGGATACATAGCTTGAGTAGAGTGGGTCTTCCTGCTGTGTTTTAAGACTTGCTTATAGTAGACAGCGATTTATCTTCTTCTTTCGGCTTTTTCCTGGTTAGGGGTCGCCACAGCAGATCACCTGTCCGCTCAAGATTGGCGGTGGAGTTTTACAGTGTCGAGTTGCCAAGCCTGGCGCCCAACCTTCCACAGAAGGCACACACACGCACACACTCATACCTAGGGCCGATTATTATTTTTGGGTTGTTAGGACTGGATTAGAGATTTGAGGGCTGGGCATTTATTTGGGTCATGCATTGGGTTTGTATGATTAAGAGTTGGGATGGGTGACGGATGTTGGGTAGTTGAATCCAATTTAGTGTTTTGAGAGCTTGACCGTGGAGAGAGCTGTAGGAAGCATTTGCAGGAAATTTTGCAGTTTTTATTATAGCACTGAATTAGGTTTGTGAGAATTTGAGTGGCATATAGTAAAAAGGGTGTTAGGTTCTTGTGACTATTAGTTGTGAGATAAGATTTTGTTCTGTACAGCGGTCCTAGCTTTTGATGCATTTTTTTACTTCTGTTTGGATGTGGGGGCAGAATTTCATATTATTATCTATAATAACTCCTAAAAGCTTGGTGTTCTATTTTGTTGGTGTTAAATTAAATAATGTTAAAGTGGATTTTGCTTTCAGAAAATGACTTGGGAGTAAATAGGAGCAGTTTATTATGAATTTTTGGGGGGAGAGGATTAATAGCAGATGTTAAGTTGTCCATCTCGCCTTCATTCTTGCTGGATGGGTTCGGAGCCGACCTCGGCTCCGACTCGGCCACTCTAAAAGCTCGAGATTTGGTTCCACCGGCTCGAGGCTCCCCTTATATCCCACAATGCTAGGCGAGAGTTACCTCAGATCTCGTTTGCCGCTACAGCTTCGAGGTTGGTTGTTTCTACCAGTTCCTGGTGAGTGTTAATTTTTCTTGTAAAAATTACTCTTTAAAACCCCTTTTTAGTTAATATTCTTTCTTAGTTAGTGTAGATTAGAAAACTTTATTCCCGACCCTAAATTTTTCCGTTTTCTTTCCCAAAGAACCTTTGGTTCTTCCATTGGGCCCTTAGGCCTTCCCTTCCCTAGTGGAGTGTTTGTGTTTCTTGTAGTTTATTCTAGTTTAGTGTACTTTAAATACTAGTATAACTACTAAATTTATTGTGTTTTCCTGACAGGGTATAACTTGTGTGTTTGGGTGAGTGTTTGTGTACACCTGTCAGTCAAAAAAATGTCTAAAGAAGCAAAGGTCTCCGGATTCAAGAAGTGTGATGCGTGCTGTCAGAAAATGTCTCTGACAGACGCTCACACTTCTTGTGTCTATTGTCTGGGGCCTTTGCACCTGCAGGACTCCTGTGCTGTGTGCCATGGCTTCAGCCCCAGGGTCCTGCAGGAAAGAAAACAAATTAATTCTTAGAGGCTTACTGAAGCCAGAGGATTCCCTGTCAGTTTCAACAGGGAAGCCCTCTAAGGCATCGAGGTCTTCGGCTCCGGCTTCTGAGCCGAGACCTCAGGTTGCTCAACCTTTGCCTTTATCGGCTCCGGCTGGAGCCGATAAGTCTCAGTCCACAGTTTCTGTGGCTCCCTCGGCTCCGGCCGGAGCCGAGGTTATTGAGGTTCCCGTGTCGGCTCCGACCAGACCTTCGGAGCCGACAACTAGGAAGAGGTCTAGGTCACCATCTCTTGGCTCCGTTCATTCGGCTCCAGGATCTCCCCTGCTGTCTGAACGGAGCCAAAGGTCTCATTCCTCTAGGTCATCAAGGCTGTCCGATCATGACCTTCAGAGGGTAGTGAGTCGACTACTTAAGTCCGAGGCACTAGCCCAGATGCTTCAGAGCCCGACTCATCAGTCGATGCCTGCCCCGGTCCATCAACATTTTCCTCCTTCGACTCTCTTGAGTTCGGAGCCGGGTCGTGTCGGAACCGAGACTGTGATTACTTCGGAGCCGAGACAATTGTCTTCGGCTCCGCTGCCGGCTCCGTTTTCTTCTTTGGAAGAATCTCGGCGCCGGACTTCCCTCGTCGGCTCCGAGGGGGTGAGTGGCATCGGACCCTTGTCCGACCCCCCCTCTCCCTCTCGGGGCTTCGGCGCTGGTGAGTTCGGCTCCGACATCGGCCTCGGCGCCATCACTGTCGGTGCCGAGGGGTTCTTAGCTCCTCGGAGCGGGGACCTCTGGCTCTGCCTGACAGGGGTGCATTCGAGGTCATGCGGAGTGTGTTAGAGCCTGGCTCTACTCCACAGTCGGCTCCGTCCGCCCCTCCCTCTATGCTGCCTCGGGGTAAGTCGACTCACTCCCTCATCCCGGACCGCAGAGAGCCAGCTCCTCAGGAGCCCCCTGTGGGGATTTCATCCTCTTCCGAGGCCTCTCCTGATTTGGCAGAAGAGCCCCCTCGGAAGAGGAAGTGCAAGAGGAAACACATTGACTCACCTGAGTCTTATCACGTCAGACACAGATTTGGATGATTCTGAGCTTTCCCCCCGTTCCCCTTCTGAAGATGTCTCATTTGCAGACATTCTGGAGATCCTGAAACAGAGGGGAAATTGGCCAGCCCTCAACCCTTCGGAGGACGAATCTGTGTATCTTGAGGCGTTTGGCTCTCGTCCTTCCACCTCCTGGGTGTCCCCTCCCTTCGACCCCCTCATGCAGGTGGTTGCTAAGAAGGCATGGACGGCTCCTGATTCAGTGGACCCCACTCCCAGGAGACCCTCTAAGTTCATCACAGCTCCATCAGACAAGCAATTTTTATCAAAAGGAGTTTCTGTGGATGCTATGGTGGTAGCTGCTGCCACAAAGAAGGAACTGGCTGATCCTTCAGTACCTGTCCATCCACCTAACAAGGAATCTAGGTCCATGGATAGGTACGGAAGCGGATGTTCTCCTCAGCGACATTTACCATGCGTCGCTGAACTACCTGTGCCATTTCACTCGCCTTCAAAGGGACTTGATCAAGGAAGCGAGTGAAATGTTAAGGATCCTACAGCTGCGGGTTTCCAAGAAAAGATGAACACGCAGCTGGCTACCCTAATTCCATATCCAACTCCTCCATGCGCCTCCTCTTACGCGGCCGATGGAGCGAGCAGAGCCGAGGGACAGGTGTAGCCTTACGTAGGCACGCCTGGATGCGGCTATGCAATTTTGGACCCTTTCAAGACGTCTTTCACGAACTCCCTTTTGATGGATCATCTCTCTTTGGTCCTCAAGTGAAAGAAACCCTGACTAGGTGCGAGACTGATGGCAAGACCCTTTCTGCCGCCGGAGTCCGTTTTCGACTCCTTCCAGGCCTTACCCCAAAGGCCAGAAGGGTGGAAAGATGTGGTTCCGTAAACAATCTCAAGGGACTTCGCCTGACGACAGAGTCGCTTTTCCTACCAAAGGCAGAGGTGGGAATAACAATGGTAGACGCCGCCTAGGGGCAGGGGGTCCGCAGAACCAGGGCAATCGGGAAGCCTTGACAAGCCCTTTCAGCATCCCTGAGGTGTTGCCCGACTGCCCATCTTCGAGGCAGTCGGGGAAGATTGTCACTGTACCCAGAAGCCTGGCTATCCCTGACTCAAGACAAATGGGTACAGTCCATCATTTCGAAGGCTATTCTATCCCTTTCTTCGCTTTCCAAATCAGTCAAAAATCCCTTCCAGATGTTCCACCCGCTCAAAGGGATATAGCAGCTTTGGAAATTTCAAAACTGCTTGCAAAAGAGCAATTCAGCCAGTGCCAGCAGACCAACAAGGATCCGGAATCTACTCAAGGTTCTTTTAGTTCCAAAGAAAACAGGGGACTGGAGACCGATTTTGGATCTCAGTGTCTTGAACAAATCAGTCAAGAAAACAAAATTTCGGATGGTCACGCTGCAATCCATTCTTCCCTTTTGGGCAAAGGAAACTGGATGTGCTCTATAGACCTTCGGGATGCGTACTATCACATAAAATGAACAGACGCTCCAGAAGATTCCTCCGCTTCAGGCTGGGAACCAGTCATTTTCAGTTCAGGGCCCTGCCCTTTGGTCTCACCACTGCCCCGGTGTTTACCAAATGCATGGCAGTGGTAGCTTCTCACCTGAGACGACAAGGATTCCAGGTGTTTCCATATTTGGACGACTGGCTTCTCACAGCTCCCACCAAGCATCTCCTTCTGATGGCCAGAGATTATACTTTTCGCGTTTGTCAAAAACTGGGTATTTCAATAAATTGCGAAAAGTCTGTTTTGTCGCCTTGTCGTACTATTACCTACATAGGCGCAAATCTAGATACTATAATGTCTGCAAGGCTAACTCACCAAAGGATATCAGACATTCACAAATTGGTGTCACTTCTTCTCAACAACAACAGAGTCAAAGCCAGGTTAGTTCTAAAGGTGTTGGGAATCATGGCAGCGGCCATACCTCTCCTTCCATTGGCCAGATACCACATGCGGATCCTTCAGTGGATGCTTTTTACTCAATGGTCATACCAGGAACTTCCAATGTCTCACACCATTATGATCACGCAAGCGTGCAAAAAGCATCTCATGTGGTGGATGTCTTCCCCCCAGCTCCTGTCGGGAAGACCATTTGTTCCACCTCCTCTGGTTGCTACTCTGACAACGGATGCCTCCCTGATCGGGTGGGGGGGGCATTATCAGGGCAGGACAGTCCAGGGCACATGGCAACCAAACGAATGCCACTTGCACATAAATGTTCTGGAGATGAGAGCAGTGCTTTTAGCGTTGCAAGCCCTTCAAGACTCTCTTCCCTTGGGAACAATTGCAATCCAGACAGACAATATGTCTGTAGTGTGGTACATCAACAAACAAGGCGGAACCAGATCATACCCCTGTGTCGAGAAGCACTCAGACTGTGGCAATGGGCGATTTCTTCTCAGCGTTTTCTGATAGCAACGCACATCCCCGGGAAGTCCAATCACATTGCGGACAAGTTGAGCAGAGCTATACTCATGCCTCACGAGTGGTCTCTGAAAGACTCTGTAGTGAGAGAAATTTTTCTCAAGTGGGGTCAGCCTTGCTGCGATCTTTTTGCTACTCCCCAAAACAGCAAGTGCAGAGAATATTTCACTCTATTCCCTTTACCAGGCCAACCCAGCAGAGACGCTCTAGTCCAAGTTTGGCCCCGGGGACTTCTGTATGCATTTCCCCCTTTCCCACTGATCTCTCAAGTAATACAGAAAGCTATCGCTCAGAAGGCCTCATTGATCCTCATTGCTCCTTACTGGCCTCGACAAGTGTTGTTCCCCTTTCTACATCGATTTCTTTTGGAGCGACCGTGGAATCTGGACCTAGTTCCAGATCTTTTGATCCATCAGTCGGGTCAGTTTCATCGCTCCCTCCCTCTCTGAACCTCACTGCTTGGTTCCTCCAGTTCCAACCGTAGCCAGGCTTCCTCAATTATCTCACTCTGTTAGAGATATATTGATAGCTTCCCATAAATCTTCCACTCGAAAGATTTATTTGAGTAAGTGGAAACGCTTCTCATATTGGGCACAAGGAAAGGACATAGATCCTTTCACCGCTTCCATCCAACTAGTCCTTGATTTTCTAGCTGAACTCTTCCATGCAGGTTCATCTCCATCTACACTTAAGGTTCAATTGGCAGCTATTTCTAACTTCCATGTGGGTATTTCTGAATCTGCCCTAATGTCCCACAAACTTTGCAAAGCCTTTTTGAAAGGAGTTTTTCTTCTCAGACCCCGTATAAGAAATCCTCCTTCTCCTTGGGACCTAAATTTAGTTCTTGCTTCTTTGATTCTTTCCCCTTTCGAACCTGCAGCTTCATGTTCCTTGAAATTATTATCATGGAAAACTCTCTTTCTGGTGGCTATTACATCAGCTAGAAGAGTTTCAGAACTTCAAGCACTCAGTTGTCGTCCTCCTTATCTTTTGTTTCATAAGGACAGAGTATCCTTACGAACTAACCCGTCCTTTTTGCCTAAGGTGGTTTCAACATCAAATCTAAACCAAAGCATTGACCTCCCTGTCTTTTTTCCAGAGAATTCCAATAGGTCTGAACAAAAATTACACTGCCTGGATGTTCATAGTCAATTAAGGTACTACTTGGATAGAACAAAACAATTCAGAAAATCTGATCAGCTGTTTGTCTCCTATGCGGAAAGCAGAAAGGGACTTTCAGTTTCAAAGGTATCATTATCCAGATGGCTAACATCTTTGATTTCCCTGGTATATGAAATTAGACAACAAAAATTGCCTAATAAACCTAAAGCCCATTCCACCAGAGCTTTGGCTACTTCTTTAGCCTTCCAAGACAGACTGCCTATTGACACCATTTGTGCAGCGGCTACTTGGGCTACTCCTCACACTTTTATTTCTCATTATAAGTTGGATTTAGCTTCTAGGCATAGAGCTAACTTTGGTTCCACTGTTCTCAGGAGTCTGTTCCGTTAGGCCACCCGGGACAAGGTGCTAGGGACGGTCCCATCCAGCAAGAATGAAGGCGAGATAGACAACTTAACATATAGAAGTTATGTTCTTACCATAACGTTCCATGTTAGTTGTCTTCTTCTCGCCTTCTTCTTGCCCCACCCTCCTTCCCCCTGGCCTGGACAGACCTAGAGGAGTTGTGATCGTGACCTCTCTTTCTACCACCTCTTTCTTAGTCATATGCTATTATGCATATTTCTTGGTTCAGTATGTAGGTCACCCTTCTTTCTTCCTGTTGTTAGAGGTGGATTCTGTTTTACAGTTATACTGTTACTGTTATAAGCTGGGGTTAGCTTACAAACGAGATCTGAGGTAACTCTCACCTAGCATTGTGGGATATAAGGGGAGCCTCGAGCCGGTGGAACCAACTCTCGAGCTTTTAGAGTGGCCGAGTAGGAGCCGAGGTCGGCTCCGAACCCATCCAGCAAGAAGAAGGCGAGAAGAAGACAACTAACATGGAACGTTATGGTAAGAACATAACTTCTATATTTCAGTTGTGAATGTGTATTTTAAGAAGAGGGAGGAGCATAGGGTGACGTACAAGAGTGGAGGAAGATGCACACAGGTGGATTATATCCTATGCAGGAGGGCCAGTCTGAAGGAGATTGGAGACTGTAAAGTGGTGACAGGGAAAGTGTAGTTAGGCAGCATAGAGTGGTGGTCTGTAGGATGACGTTGGTGATCAAGAAGAGGAGGACAAGTGTGAGGGCAATGCCAAGGATCAAATGGTGGAAGTTGAAAAAGGGTGATTGCGAGGTGGAGTTCAGGGAAGAGTTAAAACAGGCACTGGGGGGGCATTGAAGAATTACCGAATGGCTGGGGAATTACAGCAGAGATGGTAAGGGAGACTGCTAGAAATGTGCTTGGTGTGACATCAGAAGGAGGACAAGGAGACCTGGTGGTGGAATGAGGAAGTACAGGAGAGTATACAGAGGAAGAGGCTGACGAAGAAGAAGTGGGATTGTCAGACAGATGAAGAAAATAGAGAGGAGTATAAGGCGATGAGGAGCACGGCAAAGAGAGAGGTGGCGAAGGCTACGGGTAAGGCATATGGAGAGTTGTATGAAAGGTTGAACACTAAAGAGGGAGAAAAGGACCTGTACCGATAGGCTAGACAGAGGGACCGAGCTGGGAAAGATGTTCAGCAGGTAAGGGTGATAAAGGACAGTGAAGGAAATGTACTCACAAGCGAGGAGAGTGTGTTGAGCAGATGGAAAGAGTACTTTGAGGGGCTAATGAATGAAGAGAATGAGAGAGAGGGAGAAGGTTGGATGATGTGGGGATAGTGAATCAGGAAGTGAAATAGATTAGCAAGGAGGAAGTACGGACAGCTATGAAGAGGATGACAAATGGAAAGGCTGTTGGTCCAGATGACATACCAGTGGAAGCATGGAGGTGCTTAGGAGAAATGTTAGTGGAGATTTTAACCAGATTGTTTAATAAAGTCTTGGAAAGTCAGGATCTCAGAGGAGTGTAGAAAAAGTGTTTTGGTACCTATTTTTAAGAATAAGGGTGATGTGCAGAGCAGTACTAACTACAGAGGGATAAAACTGATCAGTCACAGCTTGAAGTTATAGGAAAGAGTAGTGGAAGCTAGGTTAAGAAGGGAGGTGATGATTAGTGATCAGCAGTATGGTTTCATGCTGGGAAAGAGCACTACAGATGTGATGTTTGCTCTGAGAGTGTTGATGGAGAAATATAGAGAAGGTCAGAAGGAGTTGCATTCTGTCTTTGTGGACTTGGAGAAAGCATATGATAGGGTGCCTAGAGAGGAGTTGTGGTATTGTATGAGGAAGTCAGGAGTGGCAGAGAAGTATGTACAGGATATATATGAGGGTAGTGTGACCGTGATGAAGTCTGCAGTGGGAATGACAGATGCGTTTAAGGTAGAGGTGGGATTACATCAAGGATCAGCTCTGAGCCCTTTCTTATTTGCTGTGGTGATGGACAGGTTGACAGACGAGATCAGACAGGAGGAACCACGGACTATGATGTTTGCAGATGGCATTGTGATCTGTATTGAGAGTAGGGACCAGGTTGAGGAGACCCTGGAGAGGTGGAGATATGCTGTAGAGAGGAGAGGAATGAAGGACAGCAGAACTAAGACAGACTATGTGTGTGAATGAGAGGGAGGATAGAGGAATGGTGAGGATGCAGGGAATAGACTTGATGAAGGTGGATGAGTTTAAGTACTTAGGATCAACAGTTCAGAGTAATGGTGAGTGTGGAAGAGAGGTGAAGAAGAGAGTACAGGCAGGGTGGAATGGGTGGAGAAGAGTGTCAGGAGTGATTTGTGACAGACGGATGCCAGTAAGAGTGAAAAGGAAGGTCTACAAGAGGGTAGTAAGACCAGCTATGTTATATGGGTTGGAGAAGGTGGCATTGACAAAAAGGCAGGAGTCCGAGCTGGAAGTGGCAGAGTTAAAGATGTTAAGATTTGCACTGGGTGTGACAAGGATGGACAGGATTAGGAGTCAGTATATTAGAGGGTCAGCTCAGGTTGGACGGTTTGGAGACAAAGTTAGAGAGGTGAGATTGTGCTGGTTTTGACGTGCTGAGGAGGGATGCTGGGTATATTGGGAAAAGGTTGGAGCTGCCAGGTAAGAGGAAAAGAGGAAGGCCTAAGATTAGGTTTATGGATGTGGTGAGAGAGGACATGTATGTGGTTGGTGTGACAGAGCAAGATGCAGAGGACAGGAAGAAATGGAAACAGATGATCCGCTGTGGCGACCCCTAATGAGAACAGCCGAAAGAGAAGAAGAATAGCAGATTTCAGTTATCAAGCCAGGTTTTGATAGAGATGAAGGCATCTTGGGTCAGATATCCTATATTATTTAGGATAGGGGCAGAGCAAATTATAGTCAAATCATTTGCATATTCTATTACTGTAGCACGTTTGGCTGCAGTATGGAGATAATTTCTGAACACATTAAATAGTAGTGGCCCAAGTATAGCTTCTTGGGGTACACCCACTTTTACTGGTAGGAAGGAGGAATACTCAGATTGCCACTTGACAGCTTGGTATCTGCCTGATAAGTAGTTTTTAAACCAGGAGAGAGAGAGAGACCAAGAGAGGAAGTTTTTTTTGCAATAACAGGTGGTGTGAGACTGTATTGAAAACTTTAGATAGGTCAAGAAATAATGTTGAAACCAAGTCGCCAGAGTTTCTGTTAATATTAATAGTATTGGTAAAGTGTAATACGGTTGTGGTAGTGTTATAGTTTGGTCAAAGGCCATGTTGTATAGGCGAAAGAAGGTTATTGGTAGTGAGATAGTTCAATAATTGCATTTGTATACATTTTTTCAAGAGCTTTGGATAAGAGGGAGAGTACCTCAATAGGCCTAAAGTTGGCATAATTATTGGAAGGACCACTTTTGTTGAGTGACACTATATAGGCCTTTTTCTAGATGATGGGGGCATGGCATTCATTGACTGACCTATTTATTAAAGGGGTTAAGGAGTGGCAATTAACGTCTGCAGCTATTTTTAAATATTCTGACGGCAGACTATTGCAGCCAGGGAGGGAGTTTTTAATTGGAGGAGTGTTTTTAACAAATTGGGTGGAGACTGGTCTTTGTGAGAACTTTTAGGTAGAAGTTGGATTCTAGCGAAAGTGTAACGTCACAAATGGTGTTACGTTTTAGTATGGAGGTGATGGATTTTATGAAGTGGTTGTTGAAATTCTGTGCTGTTTCAACTGGGGGGGGGGGGTCATTTGTGAGTTGTGACCTGGGTTTAGTAAGCTTGAGATGGATGCCCAGAAAAGATTAGTATTATTTTGAATTATTTCTTGCAAAGTGCAAAAATGATTTTCTTTGTCTAGTCCTGTGTTCTGTTTAGTCCTATTCCTGAGATGATTGAATTTTAACTTTTCTTGAGTTTTTGTAATCTGCAGTTCTTTCCAGGCTTTCTCTCCTTTTGTCTCGTTAATTTTCTAGTTTATTGGGATAGTCAAGGAGCAGGGTTCAGTGTGACTGTTTGTTTTTTTTTTTTTTTTTCTTAATGTATAGTGCATATTCATTTAATACGGTGAGGAATGTTTTACTGAATTTTAGCATGGCTTCATCAAGGGGTAGTTTTTTTTTTTTTTTTTTTTTTAGAGCTGATAAGTTTTATAATTTGAGAGTATCAGTTATTTTTTTGCACAAAACTTAGGTTTTGTGCACATTTATAGTGGTGCTGTTTTGGGGGATGTGGGTAGGGATTTTATTGGCATAGGTGGGTAGATGGTCACTTAAGAGTCTGGTAAGGTGCCTGTGGTAGAGATATTAAAGGGTTGGGGTGTTCATCTAATATAGGTGCTCTCTATTTGTGAGTTTTTTTATATCTGGTATGGGTGTCTGATAGTTTGAATTCAGAGAGATTAATGGAGGGGGTCTATATTATATTTTCGAAAGTTTCAAACATCGAACACCATATGGTTGACACCATATGAGCGATGTTTGAAATTTTGACAATATAATAAAAAAATAAAAATAAAAAAACTATACTTACCTAAACGCTGTAGGCAGGGGGCAAGCCCCCCTGCACCCCCCATGTGGGGGGCTGTGCCCCCCACACCCCCACTACTTAAATATTTCTACTTCGAAATTGCACTGCATTGAAGTAAAGGGAAAATATTCCCTATGGCGATTTCCGTGTTACGCGCACAACGTTTTGACGTTTCGACCAATTGGGTTCACTCAATACACGTTCGCCGTTTACAATTTTCGATTACGCAATAGGAACCCTAATGGAGGCTGTGGGGTTGTCGGATTTAATTTGGAGCAACACTATGTTAAAATCACTTAAAAGTATAGTTTCTTTCAGTATGTTACTGGATCCCAAGGACAGAATGTCCTCAAGTATTAGAATGTTGTTTCCAGGGGGATATATATACTGCAGTAATACACAGACTTTGTAGGAGTTTTATTTCAGGAAGGAAATAAGAATTTCTGCTGTATTGAATTGTGGGTGACTGTGATGGTATGGAAGGATGTTTAGATAGCTGGGAAGGGTGTAAAATGGCTACTTCATCTGCCTTTTTACTTGTGCAGTCAGCTGTTGCTATGCTGTAGCCTGGTGGCAGAAGTCCATTATTTTCAGTATTGGTTTTTAACTGGATCTCCCTTACTACAAGAATGTCTGGGACATGGTGGGATATGAAATTATGCAAGTCCATTAATTTGATATGCTTTGTAGTTTGAAATTTATTATTTTTAATTCTTTGTTATGTGGTTGGGCTGTTGATGTATTTGGGGTGATATTAGTTGGATGGGAGTTGATAATGGCTTGGTTTAAAGCTAGACCAGGGTTTAGATGCATTTTGCCACAGTGTATTATCAAGAGTTTTTGTGAATGTGTGAATCAAGTTATAGTATTGCTTTTTAATGGCCCATAAACCATTCTTTTGTTGCTTATGTGAACACAAACCCTTCTTTGATTGCACACATTTTAAAGTTATCTGTTTGGAGTTTTCAGGATGACTTTGCAAATATGTTTATTTATTCTGTAGGACTGCTTCAATTGAAGTGGACTGTCAACTGTGCAGTGCTGAATTTCCCATACCTACCATTTTTATTTGTGTCTAAAATAACCATATTTGTTTGGATGATGGCCCCATTGCTTGCACCATGAATTCTTATTGCATTTTACTAATGTGCTGGTGTAGTTTAAAGAAAAATTCCACCTTAGAACTAAAAAAAAATCTATTTTTTTTCACTTTCCTTGTTTTTTGAGCTATTTGGCACATCAAAATCACTCTGCTTCTTATAGAGTTTTAATATGTTTTTTAGCAAGATGGCTTCCATTGGGGCTTGTCATATCAACATGATCTTGTTTTTCTTCAACTATTTCTCTTTCCCATAATCCGTTTCAGTTCCACTTTGTATGAGTCATGCTAGACATAGGCTCATAGGAGGTTACTATGCTAATGGCCCTGGGGCCCTTACAAGCCTAGCAAAAAGTTTTTCCCCAAAAAGAAACCTCAGTCAGCACTTGTCGCCCCTATCAGTGAGGGACACAGGTGGAACCCCTGGGACAAATTTGCGATTTCCCATCCACTCATCAAGGTTGTGCTTGAAGTGGGTCAGCGAGGTACTCAGTTTGATGTGTATGGGAAGTCTATTCCAGAGACTGGGCAGCCTCTGGGAGACAAACCTGTCTCTCCAGCAGATTTTGTTGATGTCGCATATTAGATTCAGGCTCTTCGAGCAGGTAATGCGCAAGGAGTTAGACTTACAGATATGGAGCATCTCTAGTAGGGCAGGGTGTGAGATTGCCTTGTAGGCGAGACACAGATCACCTCTGAGCAATCTGTCCAATACCGTGTAGAGTGATCATGATTTGAGCCTGTCCGCATATGACAGGTGTTGGAGGTCATGGATTCTCTTTGTGAGGTATTTCTGTGGCCTTTCCAGTTGGTGCAGATGTTTGGAGAGGCACATACCAAATGGGGTATCATACCTAATTATTGGTCTAATGAGGGAGGAGTATAGAGAGGTAATAACCTCTTTTTTTTCTGGATGCAGTCCCTTTACTTATGAGATGAACCAAGTAAAAGGCTTTTCTTACCACTGCCGCAACATGATGGTCGAATGTGAGATTGTCATCAACCTGAGTACCCAGTTCTCTCACCACAGGTTGTGTGGTTAGCGGGTAGCCGATGATGTGGTAATCAGTAGGGGCCATGTTATTGCCAAATAGTATGATGATACATTTTTTTTCCATTTAGTTTGAGTCCATGACTTGGCACCAGTCATCCTGTGAGACCCTTTTGCAGTATGTTAACATCATTTGGGGAGTCAGTGACAGTACCCAACTTACAGTTGTCCGCAAACTTGCTCAGCCACAGGCCTTTTGTCTTTGCCTGGACCTCTGAAAAGTGGATGCCAAACAGATCCATGAGTTACTCCAGTAGTGCTGGGTCTACAGAGGTGGAGGACCTTGAGGATCCTGTTGGTGAGCCAGTTGGCCACCCACCTGATGAGATAGGGGTTTACATGAAGTTTTGTTTGTGTCAAAGTCCTTGGCCAAGTCAAGGTACGCTGTATGTACTGACTTTCCTTCATCAAGGGCCTTGGTGACAGTCTCAAAGAATTCAAGCAGGTTCAACAGGCAGGATCTACCTTGACTAATCCAAACTGTGTGAAGTCAAGTGCTTGGAGATTGCCTATGTTCTTGTTTATGAGATCCATAATAATATGCTCTATCACTTTACAGATCAGACTTGTTGAGCTAATGGTGCAATAATTTCCAGGGTCAGTAGTAGCACCACCTTTGTGCAAGAGGATGACAATGGCAGTTCTCCACTGTGCTGGAATGAAGCCTGTACTTAGGCTGTGGTTGAATAGGGTGCTCAATGGCGAAGCCAGTTCTTGCTGGCGATTGTATTACAGGCTGTATTCTGCACCATCAGGTCCCATGGAAGCTGTGTTCTTTGCCTTGGATAGGGCCTTTAATACTTGATCTACAGAGATGTGAGGTGCGGGTCAAGTATCAGGGATGTCAAAAGGGCCTTTTGTGGGGATGGCGGAGTGAAGTTTGTGCTGAACCTATCTGCTAGCAGGTTGGCTAAGTCAACAGGATCAGTGTAAGTGATACTGTTAATTACTAATTCAGACCTGGACTTTGCCATGGAGGTTTCTGGAGTAACTTAAGAAAGCTTTTTGGTTACCCTGTGTTTCGGAGGCTAGTTCCGATTCATAATTGGCTTTGGAGGTTTTCACTAGTGATCTAATTTGTTTGTTGAGGCTAAGGTGGAAGTTTTTTCAATTTTGAATATGTTCCTTTTTACCATTGGACAACAGTTTCTTCCTTTTGTTGTAAAGCCTGTTGATAGAGGATGCCCACCAAACCAGTTAGTTTTTCCTTGAGGAGCAGTTTTTAGTTCTGCTGGGTATGGCTGAGTCCATGCAGTTGTACAGGTGCTTGTATATTGCACTGGCGTACTGTTCAGCATAGTTGTCTGCATCCTCTGAGGGTGGTGGTGGTGTGAAACTACTGATACCCTCCCTTAGGAGGTTGTAGTCAGTTTTTGTGAAATTTCTTTAGCTTGATTACGGTGGGGTGGGATGGAATCTTCAAAGAAGACAGTCTGATGATCTGATCTTACCGGGGAGGAACATGCTAGGGGAGTGGTGCAGCGGTTGCCCACATTGGTGAGAACCAAGTCCAGAATGTTATCTCCCCTTATGGGGGATGAGACGAGCTGGTCTGAAGTCAAGGAATCATTGAGTGAGTGCATTAGTCCAGGAATAGTTCACGCAGTCTGTGGTGGGGTAGTGGAAGTCATCAAGGATCAAGGTGTTAGTGGGTACCTTGATGGAGACGAGTAAATCCAAGTAAGAGGAGTGGATATCCTGAGTCATGGAGAGGGGGTCTGTAGCTGGCTATAACTTGGATGGGTGTCTTGCCAGCTGTCATTTGCACCTGGGGTAATTCCAGTGGATCATGCTGGCATGGTCTGGAGGTGTGCCTGTCTTTGAAGATAGAAACTCCACTATCCTTAGTCTTCCCAACCTCATTTTGGGGTCAGAATGTGTGGAGTGAGGTATAGCTTGGTAAGGCAGGTATGCTCTCTGTAGCCATGAACCAAGTTTCCGTGACCATACAGACATTGTCATTTCTAGTGCAAGGAGAGCCTCCAGTGAATGCATTTTCAGGTTAAGGCTCCTAGCATTAAGCAGCATGACCTTCAATTTGCTTTTTGACAGATCTTTTATGTTGGAAGATTTGTCTTTGGGATATTGCCTATAAAAGGCACAATGAGGAAGGCGAGAGCCTTGGCCAGTATCCGGAATCCCAGTGGTGACGGGTGAAGGCCATCTCTGGCAAAGCATCGAGGCCTGTCAGCCATGTCATCTCAGGCAGACAAATACTGGATCCCCTTGGAATGACACCAGAAACTAAGCCAATTATTTTTGTTGGTATTTTGGTATCATTCTTGATGAAGGTAGGATGCTGCTTAGGGGTAGGGTCATACCTGCCTGGGACACATACTCTGAGAGGTCAGTCATGTCTCTCCATATAGTCCAGGGAGGTATGTTCAAGTCATTCACACCAACATGGACAATGACAGAGTCATACTTGTACCTGTTGTGGAGATTAAGTGCGTGCGTGATGTGGCAGACAGACAACTGACCGTGACCTTCTTCTTGTCGAGCATGGTGAGGGGAACATCGTTGTGTTTCACAACTGAGTCACCAGTGACTAGTATGTTTGGTTTATTGTCATGCCTTGTGGGCTGTAATGGTTTATTGATTTGCCTTATCGGCTGTGTTTGTGAGACACTGGTGTGTTGTCTGCTGTGTGTGATGTGTTTGGTGGTGTGTGTGGAATGTTTTTCAGTGTATTTTGGAGGTCTCTGTTGTTTAGGTAAGTTTTTATTGAGGACCTCTGCATAGGTTGGTGTGTGTGTTGTGCTATGTGATGTGAGTGGTGTGGTGTTTGTGCTGGCAATCTCCTCTTTGTCAGGAGCACTGACTGTGGCGCGAGAGAGCATGGATTCCAGGTTACTGATGTAGATGCATTTCACGTAAATAGAAGAATTATATGCTGGGAGAAGAGGGCTGTCAGTAAACATGAGGCACTTTCAACACTATCTCAGTATACCCATGTCCACCTGAGTGCCAGGAGAAAATGATGGGAATTGTCCAGACATACTGTTCTGAATATTTGGGCGGATGTATGGAGAGGGAGGTTTGATAAGGGTTTGTCCATAACAGTGTAGACCACAAAAACCTTCTTGAATGTAAAGTAACTGGCCTGAAGCACAAGTGCTAAAACCAAAACTAAGATGCTTAGAATAACAGATACATTTAATCAGGCTACTAACGAGCAGTAATAAGTGAAGCAGACTAAAAGCACTTGAACACTTAAGAGCATGCAGCAAAAAATAAGGTAATAAAGTAGGAAGAACACAATTGCAGTAAAAGCAGCTGAATACAGTGTAAATTTTGTTTTTAGTGGAGAGGGAAGAAACAGAAGATAGTTCAAGATTAAGAAACTAAGGGGGGTTGGCCTTATCATATGCTCTGTCTGTACTCATTAGACCAAGCTGATGAGATGCAACAGGGTGGAGTGCCCAAAATCAAAAAAGCAAGGGGGTAATCCTTCCCAAATGATCGCACTGCACTCATTTGTTATCAAATGAGAAGGAACTGGGAGAGGTGACAAAAATCAAATTTTCAGCAGGGGTGGGCAATTCCAAAGCTACCAAGTTTTAAGAGTACAACAACAGTTGGGTGGGATGGTGGGGAAAAACAAACAATGCAGACAGAGGCCAGGAATAAACAATGAAGGAAATATATAAATGCGGTACAGTGCAAATCAAGTGCAAAAAAGTATACTTGTATCAGTTTGGTAAATCAGATGGTTACAGAATCCAACACAGCCAGGTAATTTAGCTCTCCCTTATTAGCTCCAACACAGCCAGGTAATTATCTCTGTTATATCAGGTCTGCACAATTTCACAGAAATGCAAGTCTTTTGTACAAGAACTACAACAGAGAAAATAAGCCTCAGGCAATCAGATAAACACAGAAGTTAGGTGGGCTGACTCCACAGAAAGCAAAGCAACCCCCACCTGAAACTAGCAACTGAACTAAGCCTGAGAAAC
Organism: Protopterus annectens; assembly: GCF_019279795.1. Classification (NCBI taxonomy): domain Eukaryota; kingdom Metazoa; phylum Chordata; order Ceratodontiformes; family Protopteridae; genus Protopterus; species Protopterus annectens. The sequence goes on from NC_056741.1 coordinate 885,378,726, forward strand.
AAACCGTGCAGACAGAGGACAGAAGCCAGCAATAAACAATGAAGCCAACATCTAAATGCCGTACAGTGCAAATCAAGTGCAAAAAAGTATACTTGTATCAATTTGGTATCAGATGGTTATAGAATCACACACATAAGGAACTAGTGCTGTATTACTATGCTGTTGAAATGTAATGGGATTAGTGTAAGTCACTGTCAAGTTTATATACCTTTTGTAACCGGACTGCTGCTTTTTTTCCCCTGAAATTACCTTCTTTTGTGTGGGTCTCAGAGTCTGCTTTTCTGTGCAACTAAGGAGTTACGCAGCTGCAACCAAAAAAGTAGCCAACTTGTAGGCCTTTGTTCAAAAGTGTCCTTTTGTAATCTGAGATGAATTGACAGTCCCGTCCTGTCTGCCACACTATTCCTGGGGTGTCAAAGCTGTGATTTGTACAATTTCATGTGTAGGTGACAGCTGGTAATTGGAAAGGAAGATATTTGAAAGCAGTTCTGTTCCCATTGCCTGCAATGGAAAGATTTTTATCTGTTTATTTACCTGAGCGTTGTAGAAAATGCTTTATTTTAATTTGTTTTGTTACTAATGTTATGTTAAGTTTTCACCTTACTAAGTCTGTCTTGTGGCATTATATTTTATATATTTTCTTCTTAGTCTTCTCATGTAGTGGTTTGTTAAAGATTGCCTATTGTTTAATTCTTTACTAGTTGCATTTGTTTTGTAACTAATATTATGGTCTTGTTCTCCTTGGCATGCTGTTCTATAATTCTGCAGACGGATATTACAGTCTTTCTATTCATTACCTTTGTGATTTTTTTTTTTTTTTCTGTGGCACAGATGTCTTCTGGTATTATGTTTTTCCACTTGTCAACTGATCTGTTAACTGACAGCAATTGTGTTACACATTAAGTGCAGAGGACTAAAGCTCTGGTTTGAAGGTTTCCATCAACATTTAAATAATATGTGATCTTTAGCAAGTCAGTTAACCAGGCAGTACTTTAGGGCAATTGGAAATTTGGGCTACACTCCCTCAGGGACTCCTGGACTGCAGCATTCCAACTTTGTATGAACCTATGCCCCTGTCTCTGTTTCTTTTGTCATTGTACATTATAACTGTCGCAGCACTGTTTTTGCGTAATGCTTCTTCAGTATGTTATTAGTTATAATGGCTGTGGGTTTCAGTAAGTATCCAAATAAATTCAGAGCTTTTTAATTCCTGTTAAGTCTTTTCTGTAATGTTTTTCCCAGTCATAATTGCAGTGGTGATGTGTTTAATGTACAAAACATTTCCTTTCTGCAATGTCTTTTCCTGCTCTATTCCATTGCATCTTCAGCCCACTTCCTTAGAGTTGACTACGAAATTACATTGTCTGTGATTTTTCTCATTGCATCTTCTTCTTCTTTCGGCTGCTCCCGTCAGGGGTCGCCACAGCAGATGAACTGTTTCCATTTCTTCCTGTCCTCTGCATCTTGCTCTGTCACACCAACCACCTGCATGTCCTCTCTCACCACATCCATAAACCTTATCTTAGGCCTTCCTCGTTTCCTGTTACCTGACAGCTTCATCCTTAGCATCTTTTCCCCAATATACTCTGCATACCTCATAGTTTTCCCAATTCACTGTCTGCCAAGCAGTTCTGTAATCGTCTCCTGTAAAATGCTGTGTATAGCTTCCTTTAGCTCTGCTTACCACTGCTACTAAAGAGGGCAGTCTTCTGACCACCCACTAATGTCACTCTACACCTTGCAGACTTCCCAATTCTGACTATAAAATACCTATGCTTTTATGGCCCATTACTTTTTTTTTCTGTCTCTGCGGTAGTGGTGCCGCAGTAGTGTTGTCGCCTCACAGTAAGACGTTGTCCTGTTCAATTCCCAGTTAAAGCGTCTTCTGTGTGGAGACATGCATGAATGGGTGTGCCTTCGTTGAAGGTTGTGCGTCAGGGCTGGCAACTCGGCACGTAAAAATCCACTGCCGGTCATTAGCGGACCGGAGTTCCGCTGTGGCGACCCCTAACCGGGAAAAGCCGAAAGACACAACAACAACTTTTTTTTTTCTGTCTGAAATATTTTGACATGTGCTGTAAGTTTTTTTTTTTTTTTTTTTTTTTTTTTTTTTTTTTTCTTCTTTACCTCAGTCAGCACAAGTTGAAAAATATAAGGTTGGCCATAATTTGAGTATGGCTGTCCATATTTTAATGCAAGTACGTTATTTTTCAAGTGAGAATTCTTTATTTTGTATAACACAACTGACTCATACTTCAAAAACGTACATTAGCCCTGCCGCACACTAAACATTTTCAGTACAACAGTTTGGTGACCAATATGAACATTAGCAATGCCAAGGAGACCAGCACAACATGGCTGTCAAATAGAGATTCTTCTTCTTCTTTCAGCTTTTCCCGGTTAGGGGTCGCCACAGATCACCTGTCTGCTCATGATTGGCAGTGAAGTGTTACAGTGTCGAGTTGCCAGCCCAGCGCCCAACCTTCCACAGAAGGCACACACATGCACGCACTCATGCCTAATAGAGATGCTCCCTTCAAAATATGTTTCACATATGTCTGAATTTTCCCTTGTACAGTGGTAAAAAGGCACAGCCCAAATTCGAGAATGCCTGTTCATCAGCTATGTTCTCCAACTACCACACTCTTAGGAAGCATGGTATGTTGTTAACTCACCTAATATTTTTACAAAGCAAGGTAGTGTACATTGTTACGCCCATTTTTATCTCATTGTTTTCTCCAGTATTTCACATGAACTGCTGCATCACTGTGACTCCTGTCTTTCATACACACCAGCCACATGTTCTCTGCTCTTTAGTCTTTGTTTAATGTATCAGTCTTTTCCTTACATAGCACGGCTTACTATATCTACATATGTGATGCATGAATGCTACAATCAAGGACCCTAAAGTTAACAAACTGATTAATGAAAAATTGAGTGTTTGGTTTTCATGTGTCAGTGTTTCACTCTGTTTGCTTGGAAGTTTAGCTATACTCTACCTCCCCTGTATTCAGTGCTGGATAATGTATCTAGTAGCTATGGAGATGAAAATTATAAGTGACTTGTTTGGTATTTCGGTAGCATAGGATTTCAGACTAAACTGGAAATTGAAACAGCAGAGCCTATTTCATACACGTGAGCCTGGAGCTTTAGAGTCATTGCTTATAAGGAAAGTCCGAATGGTAATTAAAACCTCTCTTTATTGGATACCTATGGAGAAAAGCTCCATACTTTTATATGCAAAGTTATGGAAATGTGCAAAATTAGAAGTTATGTACCTACCATAACATTCCATGTTAGTTGTCTTCTCTCGCCTTCTTGCTGGATGGGTTCGGAGCCGATCCTCGGCTCCGACTCGGTACTTGCTAAGCTCGAGAGTCACTTTTACCAGCTCGAGGCAGCCCCATATCCCATGATGCAAGGCAGTAATTACCCAGATCTCGTTTGGTATCTAGAGGAAAAACTGCCTATAAAACTTTCCACCAAGGAAAGAGGAACAACTAACCTAAAAAGGCTGTAAAGGGAAACCAGGTAATCAAGGACAAGAACTAACTGGTGTCCAAGGAAGAAGAATCTTCCAGAGAAAAAGGGAGATCAAGGTCTGTCCAGGCTAGGGGGACAGGAGGGAGGGATGCAAGAAAGAAGGCGAGAGAAGACAACTAACATGGAACGTTATGGTAGGTACATAACTTCTAAATGTTAAGTTGTCAATCTCGCCTTCATTCTTGCTGGATGGGACCGCGTCCCTAGCACCTCTATCCTGGGTGGCTCAATAGAACAGACTCTTGTGAACTGTGGAACCAAAGCTTGCCCTGTCCCTGGAGGCCAAATCCAATTTGTAATGAGAAATGAAGGTATGAGGAGTGGCCCAAGTGTCTGCTGCACAAATAGTATCTAAGGGTAGCCTAGCCTGAAAAGCTGTAAAAGTGGCTAGACCTCTTGTGGAATGAGCTTTAGGTTTTGAGCTCAGCTGTTTGCCCCTAAGCTGATAAATGTCAGAAATGGTGGAAGATAGCCATCTGGATAGGGTCACTTTAGAAACAGGGAGACCTTTTTTATTTTCAGCATAAGAAAGGAAGAGCTGATCGGACTTCCTAAATTGCTTCGTTCTGTCCAAGTAATATCTGCGTTGGCGATGAACATCTAGGTAATGTAATTTTTGTTCCGCCCTGTTAGAATAATTTGGAAAAAATACAGGAAGATCAATGGATTGGTTTAAATTTGTCTTAGAAGCAACCTTGGGCAAAAAGGATGGATTGGTTCTCAAGGATACTCTGTCCTTGTGGAAGACCAAATAAGGGGGACGAACACAGAGGGCATGAAGTTCAGACACTCTTCTAGCCGAGGTAATAGCGACTAGAAAAAGTGTCTTCAAAGAAAGAAACTTTAATGAACATGAAGCAGCCGGTTCGAAAGGGGGAAGTATCAAGGATGTCAGCACTAAATTTAGGTCCCACTGTGGTGGAGGATCCCTAACAGGGGGTTTAAGAAGGAACACTCCTTTGAGAAAGGCTTTACAAAGTTTGTGGGACATAATGTTGTGGTCTGCAAACCCGACATGGAAATTCGAGATTGCTGCCAACTGAACTTTGACTGTGGAAGATGAAGAACCTGAGTGAAAAATCTCCGCTAGAAAATCCAAGACCGACTGAATAGGGGCAGTAAAGGGGTCTATGTTCTTAGATTTTGCCCAAAAGGAGAAGCGTTTCCACTTGCTAGAGTAAATCCTCCTGGTAGAGGACTTAAGAGAAGCTACTATGATATCTCTAACGGGATTAGAGATCATAGGAAGCCTGGCTAAGGAAGGAAGTGGAGCAACCAAGCTGTGAGGTTGAGGGAAGGAACGGACCGGTGCAGTTGACCCGACTGGTGGGTCAGAAGATCTGGAGCTGGGTCCAGATGCCAAGGCTGCACCAAGAGATGGCGATGAAGGAACGGGAACCAAATTTGTCGAGGCCAGTAAGGGGCAATGAGAATCATTTTGGCTCTCAAAACGGTAGCTTTCTGGAGTACTTGTGGTATCAAAGGAAAGGGAGGAAAAGCATAAAGGAGTCCCCGGGGCCAATCTTGGGTAAGAGTGTCTCTGGGGGGGATGGCCCGGAAGTGGGAAGAGAGAGAAGAAGTCTGGGCATTTGCTGTTTTGAGGTGTAGCAAAAAGATCGCAGCATGGGCGGCCCCACTTTTGAAAAAATCTCCTCCACTATGGATTGCTTGAGAGACCACTCGTGAAGCATGAGTATAGCTCTGCTCAATCTGTCCGCTGTTATGTTGGTTTTCCCGGGGATATGTGTTGCTACCAGAAACTGATGAGAGGAGATCGCCCATTGCCAAAGTCTGAGAGCTTCCCGACACAAGGGATAGGACTTGGTTCCGCCCTGCTTGTTGATGTACCACACGACAGACATGTTGTCCGTGTGAACTGCAATAGTTCCTAAAGGAAGAAAGTCGTTGACATTTATGTGCAGGTGGTATTCGAACGGTTGCCACATGCCATGAACCATCCTGCCCTGATAATGCCCCCCCCCACCCGATCAGGGAGGCATCCGAAGTGACCGTGGCTACCAGGGCCGTGGGAACAAATGGTCTGCCCTGATGGACTAGAGGAGAGGAAATCCACCAGGATAGATGGTTCTTGCAGGTTTGTGTCACCAGGATCTTGTGACGCATGGGAAGCTGCTGGAAGGACCATTGGGTGAACAACATCCATTGTAGGAGACGCATATAAAAATGGGCCAGAGGAAGAAGTGTGATGGCAGCTGCCATGAGGCCCAACACTTTCAGGACCAACCTGGCTTGTACCCTTTTGCTGGATAGGATGATCCGAACGTGGTTTTGGATATCTAGGATTCTCTGACTTGTTAGGTTTGCTGACATCCGAGTAGTGTCTAGATTTGCGCCTATAAAGGTAATAGATTGGCAGGGCGATAAGGAAGACTTTTCGAAGTTGACCGAAATTCCTAACTGACCGCAGAGACGTAGAGTGTAATCTCTGGCTTGGAGAAGTTGATGCCTGGTGGTGGCTGAGAGGAGCCAGTCGTCGAGATACGGAAACACCTGGAATCCTTGACGTCTCAGGTGAGCCGTGACCACTGCCATGCATTTGGTGAACACTCTGGGGGCTGTAGTGAGACCAAAGGGCAGGGCTCTGAATTGAAAATGACTGGTCCCCAGCCGAAAGCGGAGAAAACTTCTGGAGCGTCTGTGGATTTTTATGTGATAGTACGCATCCTGAATGTCTATGGAACACATCCAGTTGTCTTTGCCCAGAAAAGGCAAAATCGATTGAAGTGTGACCATCCGAAATCTTGTCTTTTTGACAGACTTGCTGAGCCTGCTGAGGTCTAATATTGGTCTCCAGTCTCCCGTCTTTTTGGGGACCAAAAAGAACCTTGAGTAGATTCCGGACTCTAAATGATCTGTTGGTACTGGCTGGATGGCCCTTTTTTTTAGAAGCTTTGAAACCTCTAGTTTCGCAATTTCCCTTAGACCGGGTGGAACGTCTGGAAGGGAACCTTTTTGAGGAAGGGGCTTTCCTCGAAAGGAATCCTGTAACCCTCGGATATGATCGACTGTACCCATTTGTCTTGAGAGAGGGAAAACAAGGCTTCTGGATACAGCGACAATCTCCCCCCGACTGCCTCCAAGGGTGGACAGTCGGGCAACACCTCAGGGATGCTGGAAGGGCTTGTCAGAGAGAGGCTTTCTGCTGCCCTGGTTCTGCGGACCTCCTCTGCCCCTAGGGCGGCGTCTATTGTTATTACTCCCTCTGCCTCTGGGGGTAAATTGACCATGTGCGTCAGGCGTGACTCCCTGAGATTTTCGGAACCACATTTTCCCTCCCTTCTGACCTTTGGGGTAAGGTCTAGAAGGGGTGGAGAAACGGACTCCTACGGCAGAAAGAGTCTTGCCATCTTGCTCGCACCTGGTCAAAGTGTCCTTCACCTGAGGGCCAAACAATGTTGTCCCATCAAAGGGAAAGTTTGTGAAGGACGCCTTAAAGGGGTCTGCAAAATTACAGAGCTGCATCCAGGACTGACGTCTGAGAGCCACTCCTGTGCCTGCAGCTCTACTCGCCCCATCGGCTGCATAAGAAATGAGCCGCATGGAGGAGTTGGTTATGGAATTAAAGATTCCCAGCTGAGAGGCAATCTTTTCTTGAGCCCCTGCCGCTGACGGATCCTGTACTACTTCACCCAATTCTTTGAGGATGTCTCTTTGAAGTCTGGTGAAGTGACATAAATAATTCAGCGAACGCATAGCAAAGGTCGCTGAGGAAAACATCCGCTTACCATACCTGTCCATGGACCTAGACTCCTTGTTAGGAGGATGGACTGGCACGGAAGGATCTGCAAGTTCCTTTTTGGTGGCGGCCGCCACCACCATGGCATCAACCGGGGCACCCTTAGTAAGAAACTGCTTTTCAGCGGGGGCCGTGATAAACTTTGAAGGTCTCCTGGGGACTGGTTCCACCAAATCAGGAGATGCCCATGCCTTTCGAGCTATGACTTCCATGAGGGGGTCGAAAGGTGGATACACCCAGGAGGTGGAGGGTCGAGATCCAAAAGCCCCCAGGTATACCGATTCATCCTCAGAGGGATTAATGGAGGGCCAGTTCCCCCTCTGTTTCAGGAGTTCAAGGATGTCTGAAAAGGAGACATCCTCAGAGGGAGATCTTGGGGACCCCTCCGACTCATCTAAATCGGTATCTGATGTTGTAGACTCAGGGGAGTCTAAGTGCTTCCTCTTGCAGGTCCTCTTACGCGGGGGTTCACCTGAAGGATCAGGAGAAACCTTGGAAGAGGAAGTTCTTCCCAATGGGGAGACCTGGGGCGATGGATCTCTGGGTCCGGGAGCAAGAGAGCGGGAAGAGGCATCTACAGGCACCATAGAGGGAGGAGCTAAAGGAACCGACTGCTGACTAAGCTTCGGGGCTAGCACACTCCTCATCACCTCGAAGGCTCCCCTCCCAGGGAGGGCCGAAAGATCCCGCTCCGAAGAAACAGGGATCCCTGGTCCCACCGAAAGGGAAGGCTCCGAAGCAGATATCGGGGCCGAGCTCACCAAGGCTGAAGCTCTGAGAGGGAGAACGGGGTCGGACAAGGGTCCGATGCCACTCGCCCCCTCGGAACCGACCAGGGAAGCCCGACGCCCGGATCCCTCCAAGGACGGTCTCAAGGAGGAGATAGGAGTCGAGGATGACTGAGCCGAAAGGTGTGGTATCGGCTCCGAAGCAGCAACAGTCACGGTACCAATAATCTCCAGCTCCGAACTCTGTAGGAGAGTCGAAGGAGGAATTTCAGGAGGGTGTAGAATAGCGGCCGTCTGTTGAGATGGGCTATGGAGCATCTGGGCTAGTGCCTGTGATTTTAATAGCCTACTAACCACTCTCTCTAAGTCATGGTCTGAGAGCCTGGAAGACCTCTATGATCGGCTCCGATGGCTCCGCTCCGAAAGCAAGGGGGAGGCTGGAGCAGAGTGTATAGATTCCAATGAAGGAGGTCTAGACCTCTTTTTCGACGGAGCCATCGGAGCCGAAGAACGTTCTGCTCCAGGCGGAGCCGACAACTTGTCGGCTCCGAGCAGAGACAAAGATATCTCGGCTCCAGCCGGAGCCGAGACATGCTTCGACGCTAGGGTGTTGGCTCCAGCTGGAGCCGACACAGGTGCCGAAGCCAGTACTGAAGCTTCCAACAAGGAAGGATCGGCTCCGGACGGAGCCGATGTCGACTCTGGCGGTGTCGGAACCAAGACCACAGACTTGGACTCCGAATTCTGGGTCTTGGGAGGCTGAGGGCTTCCCGGAGCCGACCTTAGCCAAGGAGCTCTCAGGATTAAGAAGACCCCTGAGGATCAACTTATTTCTACGTTCCTGCAGGACTCTCTGGCTGAAAGAATGACAGATAGCACAGGAGTCCTGCAGGTGTAGGGGTCCCAGGCAATAAATACAAGAAGTGTGACCGTCTGTCAGAGACATCTTCTGACAGCACGAGTCACACTTCTTGAAACCTGAGACCCTAGTATCTTTGGACATGTCTGAGTCCTAATACACACACACACACCAATCAGACCAAAAAAGACACTAATAACTAAAAATTAGAACAGTGAGACACAACACCCACACACCTAAGGAAAATCCTGACAGGAACTGTGAGGGAGGGTAAGGCCGAAGGCCCAAAACACAGAAACTTATGAATAAGGGAACTAAGGGAAATGGGTATGGAGCTAAGTGAATAAGGTTCACTAAACAAACTATAAAGAATAACATTTTAGGGTATTGGGATACCTAAATCTTTCAAAAAGAGCAATGAAAATCACTTACCAGGAGCTGGTAAAAAGGATGACCTCATTAGCGAAGCGGCAAACGAGATCTGGGTAATTACCGCCTTGCATCATGGGATATGGGGCTGCCTCGAGCTGGTAAAAGTGACTCTCGAGCTTAGCAAGTGCCGAGTCAAAACCCATCCAGCAAGAATGAAGGCGAGATTGACAACTATCCTCTGTTAAGGGAAGAACATGTGTAAGTTTTATAATGGGAGACATTTCAAGATTTAAACAATGAATTAACTGCCCTGTGCAATACACATGTGCACACACAACACTCTGACATAATTTTCTATGCATAAATTTAAGATGTGTGTGTATATATTTTAATTATATAAATATAAAATGTATGTATTTACACACCCACACGCATAGGTGGTTAAAGTACTTCTGATTTCCTTTTCTTAATGTTTGTAATGAAAGAGCACATAGCATATGTATGCTAAGCTAAATTCAGCTGAATTCACCTGTATATCATTGTTGCCATCAATGGTTACATTTACTTTCTAGACTAGAAAATGTTGCACTCCATCTGTGTACAGACTGACTTAACTAGTGGAAGATGTAGCGTCTTCTGGAACTATGCACCAGAGATGCATCCCCCCTCTGGAATGATGTCACAAGAAAGTATAAAAGACCTTTGTATAAACAGCATAAGTGCATCTAGTTGATGGAGTTGCCACCTATCTTGCTTCCTTCAGAGCATTCCTGATTTGAGCAGTTCTGTCCTGTGTGGGTAGGGGGTTGGATGGGCATGAAAGTGGTAAATGTATTGATACTCAACAACAATTACAAAAAATATTTTCTGTTTTTTTTTTTTTTCTTTAAATGAACAAGACATCTTTGATACTTTAAGCCATCTTAATATATAAATTAGTGTAAACAACCAACAGTTTAAAGCTTAGCATTTCAGTAGTGTGATGCTGCTTATGTAAATTTGTTAGAAGAGGTGATAGCTGCATTTGAACCCTTGGCTAATCCAGTTGCTGTGTTTTGCAATGAAAGGCATGGCTACATTGGAAGTATCTTTGAATCAGCGTAAGTTCTCTTTTTCTGTGCAGTAGGGAGAATCGAAAACAGTTTTATACCTCTTGTCTTTTTTATAGCATCTGCTGAACTCCTCCTGACAGCAGGACTAATTGACCATATAAGGTTGGGAGCAGTACCTGACAGGGTAAACTACTAGTTTCTCCATGTCTGTGGTATGCTGTGTAGGCAAAGACAAATTCTTTTGCAAAGTATGTGATAAGTTAAGCTTAATCTTTTTTTTTTTTTTTTTTAAGCCGGGTAGGCTTTCTTTTCCTTTGATTCCATAGGAAGGAAACGAAAGTTTTAAAAAGTACAAGCAGGTTTCTGCTACCTAATTCTGGAGTACTGTTGTAGGGAGAAAAGCTACAGAAGGGTTGAGTTAAACAGCAGGAAAAGGTGTAGTTTTACTTTAACTCACTCGCTCCCAAAATGCCATGTAGCTGATTTCTCATTCGGAGCCTAAAGCACCTGTCACTTCTAAAATGCTCTTCTATTATGACTGTGCCACATTAGTGTGTGCTGTTCACTTGTCTGGGCACTCAAAAACTGTCTTAACGTACAGAAGCTAAAATGCGGAAACATTCCACTGTTAAGCTATTGTAAGTTAAAATGAAAAAAAGAGCATTCTTATTTGAAAATTGTGTGAAAAACTCTTTTCAGAAAGTTTTTCATAAACCCATCACTGTGATAGCAAAGCTGCAATGAGTTCTTTTTTGTCACAAAATGCACAACAGACTGCATGCTGGCAAACTGCAGCCACAAGTACCTGGATGAAATTTTATAAGCAGCCAAAACTGCAGATGTTACTTGTTGCTTTAGCATAGATTCCTTAGACCATTGGCTAACGCAAGTCTTGTTGGGTGTTTGCTTCATCACAAAGAGATGTCGACATCATTATTCAAAAGCGAATAACACTGTCAGGCTCTTCTCTGTATTATTGCCCGTGCTCAATCCTGGCAATAAAAGCAGGGCAGTTGGCTGTTTTAGTCTCTTGTATTCAGAACCTATAGATTCTGGCATTTCTTTTCTTGCCACAAATTTGGGAGTGGTGTCTGTAAGTGCTTTCCGTACCTAAATGCATAATGTCCAGAAATCGTGGTATGTACCCTGGAGAACTCCGCCGAGTAGGGTTTATTATCTTTTATGAAGAAATTATGTGTGTTAACTTTCCTGTCCATCAGTATTCAGAAATAGATTTATGAGTCCAAAAAGTTTTATAAAGGTTTGGTTTATGTCATAAAGAAAAATACATAATCAGAAAGCATAATTTTACACTCATAAGACTAATGTTTGCTTCTCTGTCATTCTATCAATTTTTTAAGATGTAAGAGAAGTACTTAAAGATGTACCTATTTTTGGGCATTTGTCCACCCCCAACCCTCAATCATTTTGGGCTTTGTCTAAATTTCTTGTGCTAAGAGGATGAGCGTTATGATTGGAGGAGTCCTACATCTGCACTGCATAGTTGTGTTAGGAGATTAACTAATATTCAAGATTTAAAATCATTAGCAAATTAGAAGTTTAGAATGCATAAAACAGCATGTGAAAAGCACTGTTGGTGCTCATAGTTTCTGTTTTTGCTGAGAGAATGTTTTTTACCTGGAAAACTACATCTGCCTTTTAAGAAAGTCCATTGTTGTTCTTGCACTAGTTCTTTAACAAGTTCCTATGCCATTTTCAACGCCTGGAGTTTAATTCATTTATTAAATTTGTTGTGTGATCATGAGACTGTGGATGAGGACAAGGCTTTAGTAAATGTAGAAAAGCCTAGCATGGATTTGCACCAACTTTATACCATTGCCTAGAAACACATGCACATGTTAAATGATGCATTCCACAATAGTTTTGTACACACGACTGGCTATTTTTTTCAATATTTCCTGCTTGGTATGGCCATATGGTCCAAAAATGGCAGGAAATATGACTTGACAAATGGCATTGTTGTCAAACCACTCTTAATGTGAGCAATGATAAAAGAAAGGGTAAAAAAAAGTGTGTTTTTGTGTGTGTATGTATACATATAGCTACAAGACCTGACCTGGATCCAAACCCCAGACCCTGCAGTTGGGATTCTGCAGCTATAAGCCCTATATCAACAAACATAATATAACACTCTCTGGGGAGACATCTGCAGCTGCAGCCTTGTATCTTTTCGATCTGTTTTCTTATAAATATGGTCTTCTTCAGGGCATTGCATCTTGTTCATTTATTCACTTATTTTGTGATACTCAGTTTATCCTATTCAGGGTCAGGTGGTGGTTGGATTTTGCAGTATGCCAGTCATACTGTTGGCAGTAATCCTGGTGTGCTAAATGCAGGGAATTAGGTTCTTCAGGTGAGTGGGGTACTTGTAACATGAATTATGAATTTTTGGCTGATATTCCAAATTGTTTAGTAATCAGATGTGCATATTAGCATAATTCATATTTTTGTACATATCTCTGGCATTGTGCACTTGGATGGATTATGATTTGTTATTTCACACGGCCAGCCTCCCAGAGAGGTCACAAATGGTTCTTCAGATTAATGGGTACTTGGTAACACAAAAATTATGAGTTTTTTCCTGGAAATATTATGGGTGTATGGTATTTTTGTTGTGTCTTTTGGCTTTTCCCGGTTAGGGGTCGCCACATCGGAACTCTGGTCCGCTAATGATTGGCAGTAGATTTTTATGTGCCGAGTTGCCAGCCCTGATGCACAACCTTCAACGAAGGTACACCCATTCACGCATGTCTCCGGACAGAAGACGCTCTAGCTGAGAATGAAATGGGACAACGTTTTACTGTCAGGCGACAGGTGTATGGTATATGTCAGTTATATTAATAATGTGAACCCTAAGGTGATTACATGGTATTTCTTGGTATCAAATGAAATCTTTAGATATAATACTGCAGAAGTCGTCACTGATAGCAGCTGTCTGCGTATTACCATTTGGTAGATACTTTGAAATAAATTATGCATATTAGCATAATTATCTTATTTCTGTATATATCTCTGCCATTGTGCACTTAGTCAGATTGTGATTCAGTATTTCACATGGCCAGTTACAAGCAAGGCCATCCATGGCCTCTCAGCTGAGTGGGATACATGATAATGCAATTTATTTTTCCTGGAAATATTATCATGAGTATATGACATATCTTTATAATTACATTAATAATTTCAGGCAGAGGGTATTTACATGGGACTCCGTAGTATCCACTGGAAGTATACACCATGCTGAAAAAACTTTGTACTGATAGTTGCTGTCTAACCAGCACAGCATGGCAGATATTTACATTTATTTGTTCAGGGTTAAGGTGTTTGCCTTACAAACACAAGGTGCAGGGTTTGAGTCTCACAAGGACTAATTGGCTAGGCTTACAATGGCTCGCAAGGGCACTTAGCCTAGTACTAATCTATGAACCTATGTTAGGTTGAGGTATTTCTAATAACCATGTAACCATGCCCAACTGGTTTTGTTTACAGCTTTAAGTGCATGCTCATTAAACTTGAGGACTGTAGCTTTCTTTTTATCTCTTGGGAGCACTTCTTCAGAAGTGCTAGCACATGCTGAGAGAATACAAGGCTGTGTATAAAACTGATGTATTCTGGATATAGTACAACACTACCAGGTCAATGAATAGTTCTTAGCTGTCATCTTTGTGAAAATAAATTTTCCCTTTGTCACATGGCAGTGTTGCACCCTCCTCCAAAATAACAGATACCAGAAAATTATCCTGCAGTGTTTCATAACATAAGTACAGGTCAGTGAATGCTGTAGAGAGTAGCACAAGTTTAAAAAAAAAAGGTGAATGAACAAGTTGCAAATAATCATAGCCTGTGTTCTCTAACCTCATTGACTGTGGTAGTGGCACAAACAGAATTAGTCTGTACAGGAACGAGAAGAGCTTCTCTGTGCTGTTTAACTAGATTATGACAGGTTAGCACAGTAGTGGGAATAATTCTAAGAAGATGTTGAATTTATTACTGTTTTTTACATTTCTTAACTATTCTGAAGTGCTCTTGATTTTTTTTCATCCTTGTAGTTTTTTTATATTAATTGAGACTGGTGATTGTTAATAATAAGCTTTAATTGTATATCCTAGCTGGTCTTCATGTCACCCTTGCTTTGCTTTTTAATAAGCAGCATATTTCTTTCTAACAGCGTGCTACTTTTATGACTTCTTGCTTTGCAACTACTGCTGGCATTTTATTGTCTGTGGTACAGAAATATTTCTGTCTTAACAGCTTATGAATACAACACATGATAACCACTCACAGTAAACCAGGAACCACAAAACAGGACAAAACTGCATCACCACGACCCAGGGAAAATCACTTAAATAAGAATTAATAAGTGTAAAATAGCAAAAAAACCCCAGGGTCAGTTCTTATGACGTCTGATAAGTTACAGACGAAAGCTCTCAACCTGTTACACAGTTTTTTGCTATTAAAGTGTTTTTTCCCTGGGTCGTGGTGGTGCAATTTTGTCTTGTTTTGTGGTAGCTTGTGAATACACACACACTACTTTCCTGGATGATTCAAATTGCCGGTTTCTCTCTGTGACTGTGTTCCTTCGGACTAGTTTGGGGTTTCAGTGACATGCCATTTCTGCTGTTGTGTCCTTAGTACCTTTGACACACTGTACTTTTTCTGTGCTTTGCTTGACACTACTTTTTTGCCTATGTGTCTTTTGAGTAAATTTTTGTTTCCATCCTTCTCCTGAGGATTATTTGATAACCGCTTTGGAGGCTTTTACAGTCGTGCGGTTTTTACTGTCACCATTTTCCTTTGGTTATGAACTCCAGGTGATGCTTACTTTTTCTGTATAAATTGGATATAATCCGAGAGTCACCTTTATGGGAGTATCCTTGTGTCTCTGGATGTTGCAGAGTTGCAAGTTTGTATCCTGCTGTGGTTTGATAGCAGGGTCTAGGATATGACAGTTTCACTTTTGTTTCTTCTCAGAGACTGATTTTTTTTTCTGGCTTTTTATGTGACAGCACTTTCTGTTTCTGCATCAGGAACTTCCGGTGCTGCTTGCCACTTGTTTTGCTTTGAAATCCAAAGTTAGGAAAATCTATCTGTTATGGCAGCATCCAGTAAGATTTTAATAAATCATTGTGCTGATTAAGCCCCGGCGTTCTAACTACTGTTATAGTCTTGCTGGGTTCTGTAGGTGGAACTTCGTCTTTTCTGAGGATCATAGCTGAAACGGAGCTCAACATTCGGCCTTCTCCTGTTTGGTATCTATTTTGTAGACCTTCAGTCCACTCCTGGCATATGGTTATCCAAGTCTTAAGACCACTTTAAAATGGGTGTTTGAATCTTCCACTGACTCAGATGCCCCTACATGAGTTACACTATATTAACAATTGGTACAATGACTCTGGTATAAAATTAAGTGTGAAAAAATATACCATATTTCATTTTGGTAAACAAAACATTTCATGTATCATAAAGGTGATGCACTTCACTAATTGACTGTCGTAAGGGACCCAGGCATGCTTGTTGATAATTCCTTATTGTTTAACCATCATGTCTCCACAGTAGTTGGGGAAAGTTTTCTTTCAGGTTCATCTAATTTCCAAATGCTTCTTGATTAGACAAAACAAGTCTTAATTCCCATTTCCTATCATCTCATCAAACCCATTATTGGTTATAATGCACCTTTCAGCATGTATTTGTCGAGTGTCACTCTGCTTGATAGACCTCAGATATTTGTAACTACAAAGATCAGTGGCCTCAAAAGTCTTGGTTTTCAAGATAGACTGTCAGTCCCATCTCTGTACTCAGTCTTATAACTTCTGCCATGGAGATCTGTGTGTAGCTTTTTGAGCCATGAAGGATCCAGCCCTCTTTGACCTCCTTTCCTTCGTAGAAAAAATAGTGCCTCAAATATCTGGTTAAAGCAACTAAACCTTCGCCAACAGATAAGTAAGACAGATTGATGTAATCGATTCATATCGTAATGTATCCCTATCCTTTGAAACAAACTTACATTACATGTCAAGCAGAGTAGCACCCTTGCCACCTTCAAGATGAGCCTAAATAATTGAATGGGCAGACTCATATTCTGCCGTTCTGTATATATATATATATATATATATATATATATATATATATATATATATATATATATATTACTCTCCTTCAGGCTGTTGGGAACTTTCAAAATAGGCATTTTAGGTATGTGTATAGTGGTCTGCAGACTGACTGCATAGCAGTTATGAACCTATTT
Organism: Protopterus annectens; assembly: GCF_019279795.1. Classification (NCBI taxonomy): domain Eukaryota; kingdom Metazoa; phylum Chordata; order Ceratodontiformes; family Protopteridae; genus Protopterus; species Protopterus annectens. The sequence continues at coordinate 885,395,299 of NC_056741.1, forward strand.
GGAAGTTTGTCTAAATTCTGTGTACAGTGCAGACACAGAGAATGAGCTTTTAACCACCATAAAGTCTTTGACAAAGGTACACTTTTAGAAAGAATGCCATATGAAATACAAATTTGCTGTAGTTAGGCCTTCGGGTTAGTGCTGTTTATCTCCTATATTGTACACTCTTTATTTTGTCTTAAAACTATGTATTGTATACATCCTATGAAGTAACATACTCTGCATTGTATTGATTAAATTAAATTAACCTTAATCTTTGTACTGTGTGAGCCATGGGCTGTCTTCCTCAAAAACTTGTTCACGTTAATTGCATTTTCAGTACACATGTCATGATTGTCACTGTGGATGTGACATCCCACCCCACCTGTGCAAAAATAGGAAATAGAGGCGGTGGATGGATGGATGGATGCATGCATGTCCTGCACTTAGTTATGATGAGCCCTTGAACCATAGATCTACCAGAATTTTTCATTACTTGTTTAGACCTGTTAACTATTCCAAGTCTGGACAGTTTACTTAGAAGCATGACTTGTGGTGCATTTCTCTGCAAGTGTTGCTTGTTACAGTGTTTGGTTTCCTTTTACAGTATAGGTTGTTACCAGTTGATGGAACCAAGCTAGGTCCATATTTTGATGTTAACTAGCATGGGCTAGTAACAGCTGCACTAAGTTGTAGTTTTCTCATGGATCTGGTATTTACTGACATGTCTAGGGAATTTGACTCTGTTGCCAACTTGAGATGCACTCTCTAAGGGGGGGGGGGGCTGCATTATCAAGTGAGTTTAAGAATGGGTAAAAGGTGGAAGTTCCTCAATATGTCCAAGGAATGAATATTCCAGTGAGTATCCCTTATTAAGTTGTTGTTGTTGTTGTGTCTTTTGGCTTTTCCCGGTTAGGCGTCACCACAGCAGAACTCCGGTCCGCTAATGATTGGCAGTAGATTTTTATGTGCTGAGTTGCCAGCCCTGACGCACAACCTTCAACGAAGGTACGCCCATTCATGCATGTCTCCAGACAGAAGACGCTCTAGCTGAGAGTCGAACAGGACAACGTCTTACTGTGAGGCAACAACGCTACCGCAGCACCACCACCGCAGTTTTCCCAAATGGTTCAGGTTTTTGGGTCCTCAGCATACATGACTACCTTTTCAGTAAGCATTCAGACAGTATAGTGAAATTTGTTGATTACCTGAAAGTAGTATATACAGTAACCTTGTCTTCTGATCAGAAACTCTAACAAACTTGTCTAGGTGCACTTTATTTTCATTACTCCAGATATATAGTCCCCTTCAGTTGTACAAAGTATCAAATAATCCATGTAGGAAGTGTAAGTCATGAATAGGTTAGCTGACTGTTTAGGTGATAAGAACCCACCACTGTATAGCACTAAAAAGCTTAAATTGATTAGAATGTCCCCATCAACTAACATATACGTAGTTTCTTATGACCTGTAAAATTGACCAGTATTCATTTGTTTGCCCAGCGCTAAATACCGTTCAGTACAACAGAGCTCTCAGTAAGTCATTACAATCTAATGACCAAACACTCCTGTGTGTCTACCTACAAACTATCAAATCTGCTGGCCATGGTCTGTACTCTTACCATGTTGCTAACGCCTGGAACTCATTACCTGCGTCCTTGAAGTCAGTACCCTCCTCCCTCCAGTCCTTTAAAACCATTCTGAAAGACTTCCTAGCCAAAGTCTGTCTCTGTTCTTTCTCAACCCCAGGATGAAATATATCGCTAAATATGAACAAGTACCTGTTCATATCTCACACCTCCTTGTTCTCCCTTCTTTACTTATTTCATTCAATTTCTCTCCCCAGACTCTTTCTAAATATGCTATAACCTTGTTTTTTGTTACTTTGTATTGCAGTTCCTGTTTTGTGTTATACTAACATAGTTTTAATTTCTCTGTAAACTGACTAAAAATCTCTCTAAATATTAAATCATTGGTTAAGAGTAGATACAACTTATATGATGATGTTTTCACATTGTCTGATTTGGTATAGTTATTTAAACTGTAGATGTTTTTGTGTTAATTTTTAAGATTGTAAAATTACTGTTATTAAATGTTTTTGTAGTACTTTAGAGCTTTTCACCCCTAGCCTGTGATGAATGTGGGCACCCATCCAGTTGGACTTTCCTGGTATTCAAGTCTCAAGTAAATAAATAAGTAAATGTATTTTTTTTTCTTTACTAATTGGAGTTTGGCTTCTGATCTCGTTTAAGCTCCTTAGCCTTACTTCCACATTGAAACATTTTGAAAGTTCTGGCTGTTCTTTCTTTTAGAGTTTTGGCATTTTTTCTGTGCATATATATATTTTTTATTTTAACATTTGTTTACTGGGAAAGTCCAACTTGGAATAAAGCCAATTTTCAGCAGAGGACCAGGGAGAAATGCTCCAGAAGCATGTCTTTGTAACGTGGGAAGTAACCGGAGCACCTGGAGGAAACCCACACATCCTTCAGAGAGGCCTCATAGAAACGGATAATTGGTGCCAGAGCCATGGCCTTAAGCTGAACGCCAAAAAATGTATAGTCATACCCTTTGGGAAAAACAAGGTACCCACAAATTACCACATAGGTGGTAATCCATTAAGTACGGAAGAGGTAATCGGGTAACCTCTCATTTGACACTCACATTGCCAAAGTGGTTAGGAAGACCTTCTATATTGCCCACCTTATCATGAAGGGTTTCACATCTAGATCAAGAGAGGTCGTTGTGCCCCTGTACTCTTCTCTTATCAGGCCAATGATTGAGTACAATGCCCCATTTGGGATGTATCTCACCCGACACCTGCAGCAGTTGGAAAGACCCCAAAAGTTCCTCACCAAGAGGATAAAGGGTCTTAAACATATGTCATATGCTGCCCGACTGAAAAAACTCCAGCTCTATTCAGTCGCATACCGCCTACTCAGAGGTGACCTGTGCCTGACGTACAAGGCCATGTCCAATCCGGAATTAATGGACATGCTCCACCTCAGAAAATCCAAATCCATCAGAGCCACGAGAGCAAGAGACTTAAACCTCAACACAGAAATAAATAGGACGTGCTGGAGGGACAGATTCATAACACCTACACTCTGGAATAGAATCCCAGTCCATGTTAGGCAGAGCCCCTCACTGATTCTATTCAAGAGAAATCTTGACGAGTGGATGGGAGATCGTAGGTTTACCCCGGGGGTCATCTCTGTGTCACTACTAGACAGAGGCACAGTAAACTAAACCCTAAAAGGGCGTAGTATTCTCATCCTAAGGGGTGGTGAAAGCCACACACACTCTGGCTAGGCTTATAAATGCCCTAGGGCAGATAGCCTAGTACGAACCTATGAACAAACGCAGGGAGGAACTGCAGACTCTGCACAGAAAGTTCCCCAGCCAAGAATAGAACTGGAGAACCCCTTGCTGTGAGGCGACAATGCTGTACCACTGTGTCATCCGCATATATACAGGGAAATGTAGTGAAAGGCACAAAACAAAAGGGGTATATATGTTTGCAATTCCCCATATGTAATATGTTTTGTACAAGTTTCCCTTTTTGTAACAATTTCGAATACCAAGGTTTGCATTGCAGAGTCCCGGAATGTGGAAACCAAACATAAATTTGGGCTTAAAAGTTTGCCATGTCTCAGAATCTTCCCTTTTCTCCGTGGTATGCAAATCAGAGTGGGGGGTGTAGGTTAGAAGGTGCAAGAGGATTGCCACCTGCAAAACAAGTTTAAAGGAGAAAAGCTGTTTTTGTCATTGCAAGTTTTGACATTTCAATAGGGAGCCATCCCTTTTCATTGGTGACTCTGGGATACTGTCTAGGTAAGTGACTTGCTCAAAAATGCAGTTTACAAGTAGAAATTGAGGAAATCATGCCCAAGGCTACAGGATGAAGTTCTTCTAAGAGTATGTAGCCTTAAACTTCTGAACTAAACTGCCAAACTTTCTATCTTCTCTCTGAACAACAAAGGATACTGGTCTGTCTCCCTAACAGAGTACATCAGGTTTACTCTGCAGATTTTCCTTTGTTTCCAGTTTGTAGATCAGGTAATCTGTTTTAATTTGCCATTATAGTGTTTGTCCCTGTAGATTTTTACACATATTTTTTATTGAAATTGTATATGCAAGAAGAAACACACTAACAAGTTTTTACAACGGGCATCAGTAACAGTTATTAAATAGCCAAACAATATAACTGAACAGTTAACATTTCTCAGTTAATAAGTTCACTTTTATCCACTACTTGTATTCTGTGGTTATTTTGTTTGTTTGTTCCTTTTTGACATAGGATAATGACAGTGCTTATAAACTGAAGGAAGAACTGCTTTTTCCAGTTCTGTGTAGTCCTTTTCCTTATTATTTGCTAGTGAGCTCCAGAGACATGGGTATTGAGGCTTGGATACACATCCAGGAATTTGAGCATTAAGCAGCATCGGTAAATTAGTTAAAATAAATTTACCAGACTACAGTGTTTGCAGGCATCTCTCTCCACATTCACTTCAGAGTTGCAGACAGACCAAAGCATAATTAGGGAAAAGAGCACAAATTACGTACATTGTTCAAATGCTGATACTATTGATTTACAAATTTTCAAAATAATTTCAGATTTTAGGAGGAAGGAAGAAATTTTCAGGAAAGATTACCTTTTTTGTAGAATTTAAACCATGCGGTGCAGTCATATTTGCTTAAGGATTTACACCTCCAACAACCAATACCTTCCTTTTGGTAGACCGTTTTGATTCTGTGTGGAATAATAAATTATCTGCATCTGCCAATTTCTCTCCAGCATTTCCTTTACTTTGTATTCCTTTTCAGGCATCAGTAATATACCAGAAGATGCTAGTATAGTTTTTAGGGTCTATATTACATAAACAAAGTTTCAGAACTTCGAGTACCATATGGTCGACACCATATGATCGAAGTTCTGAAACTTCAAAACTATAAAAAAAAAACTCCTAAACAAACAAAACTAAATGCTTTAAGCAGGGGAGCAAGACCCCCTGCACCCCCCACACCCCCCGCTACTTAAATATACCAACTCCAAGACCACGCTACAGCATAGAAAGGGAAATCTTCCCTTTCTGCACCATTCTCTGTCAAAGTGTGATCTTGGAGTTGGTCTATTTAAGTGGAGGGTGGGGTGCAGGGGGTCTTGCCCCCTGCTAAAACACTTTAAATTTAAATTAACTTTACTTTGTTTTTAGAACTTCGATCATATGGTGTCGACCATATGGTATTCAAAGTTCTGAAACTTTGTGTATGTAATATAGAGCCTAGTTTTAGCCTTCTACCCATTAACAGTTGAGCTGGGGAAAGACTGCATGCTTGCAGAGGAGTATTGCATTCCTGACATGTGAGATGAGTTGTTAGCTTTTGCAGCTGCTCTTTCTCGTGAGATTTTTTATTTGGATGGATCAAGTCCATCTGTCTCTTACACTGCAGATAGTGTGGCCTGGACATTATATGAATAAATTTATGCCCTTGTACATGTACTAATATCATGAATTCCAGACTTCTCATTGAAAAATATTTTCAGGTATTGATTGATTCGAGAAATATAGACTGTAATTCACTAATCACGTTTGCATTTATTGTGTCATTCCAATTACTTTGAGATAATTGGTATATTTATATAAGGTAAAATCTTTTTTTTGTGACCAAATAAGTATGTGCCAACTCCATTCTATAAGCAATGTGGAACTGGGTAGGTTAGCATGCATTTCTTTGAATTGTTATGGTTTGCAATGCACATGACTCATTTCTAAACTAATTGTTTTATTTGTGACAGCATTCCTAACCAATACATTGTGGTTCTTCCTGTCTCTCTGTTCTATGGCATTTCCAGATGCAAGTCACAAATCCTGTCAAGCATTTATTTTCTCCGTTGACTGAAAACTTATTTTGTTCACTTTGAACAATAAGCCTCAAATGGAGCTTCTTTCTTTCCTCCTTGAAAGAAAAATTATACTGATTTTTGTTTTGTTTCCCTTTACTGATGACTTTTGCTCCTGGCAAGCTCTTATTATAACCTCTTTCTGTAAAATGCACTTCTAAATCTGTGTCTTTGCTTGTCTGGAATTCTTTTGCTGCTTTCTGTCATTTGGTAACTCCAGTATTACCCTGTTTCAGCTCAGAGCAGACACTGTCTAGTGTTTTCCTATTGTCTGGAAACAGAAATAATTACAGGTTTCAAATGTAAAGGTGTTTTAACTGTTTTACGACTTCTAGTTCTAGGCAAACCTTTGAGAGATAAGTAATTTTCACAGAGAAATGTTAAATTCTGTTGGTATCTGTTAACCTGGGAACTGAAGGCAGAAGTGACAAAGAGTGATGTCATCCAGTTGACCCAGCAGTAATGTGTTGTTGTTAATTTAAGAACCATCTCTCAGAGAAAGTCTGTGCATTTTGTATTTGTCTTTGGACCTAGAAACATCCTCTCATCAGCACTTCTCATCTGTATTTGTCTTGCTGATAGTAAGTACTAGATTACAGTAATCTCTCTTACAGATAGATAGGAATATAGTAAGAGTAGATGTTTTCTGTATTTATGTGAGACTGTCCTGCAATGTTTTAAAATAAAATGTTCTGAGTGCTCATGTACACTGTCGTATCTTGCCGCATTACCTCTTCACCCACTCTTAAGTTGTTTTTCTCTCTATCTTCAACTGAACTGCTTATTAATGTTCTTTTGTTTCTCTTTAGTTGCAGCCCTCCATACAACCTGACTTTAATCTGCTAACCTTGGCCTTCCTGTATATTTACCTTCTACTGAACCGGGCCCCCTGAATACTCCCCTGGACAGTGCTGAACTGGACGCGCACACCATCTCTGTGAAATAAAGTAGGTTTTGTCTGCTTACTGTGCTGCTGTCAATTAATTTTTATTGTAGTGTAAAAGTGTATTGTATCTGTAAGGCTGTACACACGCTGAACACCCCCCCCCCCATACCTGTGTTCGCTCTTCTTAAATTCCCTTGCCAACTGTTTATACTCTTCGTATTTATTTTTTTCTTCTTCCTTGCTCACTTTGTATGTCCCTGTCTGCCACCAGATGGCAGTATTGACCTGTGAGTAACCACTTCTCCAACTCTTTCAGCTCCCTCAGCTGTGTCTCTAGGAGCATACCCTGCTCCACTGAATATAGCTGTTAGCCGTTGCACATCCCCAATTCTGATAACATAGCCCAAATAGGTTATATGTCTGATAACATAGAGTGAAAGCTGTGGTTACCCTAACATACCTGTTCCTTACATAAGCCCATTTCACTTTCTGCCTACTCTCCTCTGCTCTAGTCTCTTTGCCTCTCTCCCCTAAGCATTGTGACCCTCCAGCCTACCTGATCACAGTCGTTATGGATAGATTGTTTTCTTTGGGCTTCTCTCAGCTCGGTCAACCCGCTCTGTTCGCCCTCGCTACACTCTGGCTCACTCCGCTCCCACACCCGCCCCCACTACACCTACATTCATCCATCCCCAAATCACCTGACATATTAACCACACCCAACTGCCAATTAATCACCACCCTCCCCCAACAACTTCCATAACTTCCCAGTCTTCAGTCTTATCCCTCCTATTCTAACACTCTCACCAACCAGTTCCCCTCCAACCCACTGCTCACCCTCATTTAAAACAAAAACCTCCCTCCATTACCTTTTGCCATTTCAATATGCCTCCACTCCAGCATGCAACTCTGCTATCATTAGCCTCCCTACTCACGTCTCACCATAGCCACCATCAGCACCAGTTACTATCTCCCAACCACCCACTATAACAACCCCAAATCACCCACCCTACCCCACAGTATAAACAACCCCCCTAGGCCAACAAGAATTTTCCCAAAACCAAATTATCAACTCCCCACTTATCCTATTCCCCATAAGTATTTTGCCACACCTTCCAAAAGACATCCAATTCTCCAGTTTAACTCTCTAATAATACAGTACCTCAATGTTACTACATCATATCCACCTAACTACTACTAGATGGTGATATTCACCCCAACCCTGACCCTGAAACCTCCACCAAAAACAATTCCCACCTTCCTTCAAAACAAAACCCCAATGACTTACTAATCCTGAACCTAAACATTCGCAGTATTATGAACAAAATAGAATAACTCCATTCCACCATCTCTTTATACAACCCAGACATTGTCATCACTGAAACATGGCTTAAACCACATATTAGTGGCAACTCCATAATCCCACCTGGTTATAATATGCTTAGGTCTGACAGACTCCTCAAAAGAGGAGGTGGAATAGCCCTGTTACATGAGTAACTTAACTTCAACCACTACATATAGATACCCCTGACTTCAAACATGCTGAAACCTTACTTGCAAAACTCTCCCTAAATCAACACAAACATCTTAACGTAATAGGCATATGTGAAGTTGTTAAATCTCGCCGTTTATTCTCACTGATGGGTTCGGAGCTGATCCTCTGCTCCGACACGGCCAATAGCAAAGCTCAAGATTTGCCAGTAGCTCGAGACCAAGCCCCTTATCCCACAATGCACTGCTGGACTTACCTCAGATGTAGTTTGCCGCAGCAAGAGAGATCTCGGTGATCCAGTTAGCTCGGACCATTTTGATAAATTGCAAGTTTTTAAAAAAAAAAACTTTTTCTTCCCTTTTTGAGACATTATTCATATTTAGTGTGTGTGTGTGTGTGTGTGTGTGTGTGTGTGTGTGTGTTGTTAAAAATAATAATATTTTAAAGTAGGTTAAATTGTAGTGAATAGTGCCCTGTGTTGGCTTAGTTTCTTACTGTTGGGCCCTTTCTTAGCCCTATTTAGTTTAACAATTTTTACTTGTTCTTAGTTTATTGTTTAGTGTGGGCTTAGTTAGCCCTGTATTTAACCTCTACAGGTTAATTTTGTTGTGTGTTTCTTATAATATGTTGGATGAGAGAGAAAAGTCTCACCCCAAATCAGGGTTTAAGAAATGTCCAGATTGTGGACAGAAAATGTGCGTCACGGACGGACATATCCAATGTGTTTACTGTTTGGGGGCTAAACACCTCCAAGACTCCTGCAGTATTTGCCACTCTTTTTCATCTAGGGTTCTCTTAGAGAGAAGAAGAAAACTCATAGATAGGGGGTTGCTGCAGCATACTTTCTCTGAGGCGTTGGCTAGCCAGGAAGGTGCCAGCACTTCTTCTAAATCTTCAAAATCTTCTGATTCTAAACAAACCAAGAAGGCAAAGAGATCAGAGGGTACAGGGTCATTTTTTCCACAGTCCTCAGAACCGAGTGTCCTTTTGGTTTGGAGCCAGTTCCCAGTCTTGGAGCCGGTCTCTGAGGTTCCCTCATCTCCTCTGCTCCAGTCAGCACCTTCAGTGCATTTCTCAAAGTCTTCGGTCAGCCTCTCTGATATGGATATGGATCGGCTAGTGCAGAAGCTTCTACGGGCACCAGGACTTGCTAAATTGTTGTCGGCCCTGACCACTTCGGAGCCGAAGACCATTGAACTAGACTTGACTACTCCTCCTCCGAGCCGTACTGGACTCTCGGAGCCGAAGGAGCACGAACCGATGCTTGTCGAACCTATGGAACCGAGACCTGCTCCGGTGTTATCGGTTCCATCTACTCTGATGTCCTCGGCGCCGAGCGAGGACGCTAGGAGCCGACACTCTCCTGACGGGCCTGGCGAGGATAGTCGGACCAATTTGTCGGTGCCAACTCTTCCTCTCCGGGCTTCAGCTCAGATGAGCTCGGCTCCTACCTCGGGCTCGGAGCCTATGGTTTCAGAGCGGGAAGATCGGGCTGTCCCTCCGGATCATTCTCCCCCTTCTTGTCAGAGCCATGGTGCGTTCTATGCCATGAGGAGAGTCCTGTCTCCGAAGACATCGTCGGCACCAGTTTGGGCTTCCTTCTCCCCTCAAGCTCCTGTGTCCGCTTCTATGTCTACCGGTCCCCCTAAGCATAGAGGCCTCGAGCCTCAAGTGGCCCCACAGGGCGTCCCGTGCTCTTCCGAGACCTCCCCAGATCTCCCCACTGAGGAGGTATCCAGGAAGAGACTGTGCAAGAGGAGGCACTTAGACTCCCCACAGGAGTCTTTGACATCCAACACGGACTTGGATGAGTCAGAATGGTCCCCTCGATCCCCCTCTGAGGATATCTCCTTTGCGGAGATATTAGAGATCCTTAGTCAGAGGGGCGATTGGCAGTCCAAAACACCTGCCGAGGACGAGTCAGTGCTCTTGAAGGCTTTTGGGTCTCAACCTTCCACTTCTTTGGTGTCTCCGCCTACGATGAGCTCATGGAGCTGCTCTCTCGTAAGGCGTGGGGGTCATCAGAGGCCATGGAAGATGTCCCTCGGAAACCGAATAAGTTCATCTCTGCCCCGGTGGACAAAGCCTTTTTGACTAAAGGAGTGCCTGTTGATGCCATGGTGGTAGCTGCAGCCACCAAAAAGGAAGTGTCTGAAACATCCGCATCTATCCATCCTCCTGATAGAGATTCTAGGATCATGGATAGATGTGGGAAACGCATGTTTAGTTTGGCAACTTTTTCTCTGCGATCGCTGAACTATTTAACCCATTTTACGAGATTGCAAAGAGATCTCCTGAAAGAGCTAGGAGATGCTCTCCAGGGTACGGTAGCTGCTGAGGTTGCCGACAAAAAACACACAGCTCGCTACCCTAAACTCGGTTGTAAACTCGTCCATGCTTCTCATATCTTATGCAGCTGATGGTTCGAGTAGAGCCGCTAGTTCAGGCATTGCTCTGCGGAGACAATGCTGGATGCGTCTCTGTTCTTTTGCGGAACCCTTTAAGTTGTCCTTTATCAACACCCCATTTGATGGCTCATCACTGTTTGGGCCTAAAGTAAAGGAAACTTTAACCAGGTGTAAGCAGGAAGGCAAGACCCTATCTGCCGTTGGAGTCCATTTTTCTACCCCTACTCGGCCTTACCCCAAGGGCCCTAAGGGAGGGAAAATGTGGTTCCGAAAAGCACAGGGAGCCTTTCAGGACACGTGGAGAAACCCCCTCTAGAGGCAGAGGAGGGGATTATAACGGAAGATGCCGCCGGTGCGGCAGAGGGGGTCCGCAGCAACAGGGTGACGGGCCAGTTCTCTGGTCAGCCCTACCAGCACTCCTGAAAGAGGGCCCAGCTGTTCAGCTCTGGAGGCAGTTGGGGGTCGCTTGTCTTTGTACCCAGAAGCCTGGCTAAACATAACATCAGATACATGGGTTACAAAGCATCATTTCCAGAGGATATTTCATACCGTTCTCTTCCCCTCCTACTCCTGTAAGCAGAATCCCAGATGTTCCACCCAGTCTTGGGGAACAAGCAATCGTAGAGGTCCAAAAATTGCTAGAAAAAAGTCATCCAACCAGTCCCAGCAGACCAAGTTGGATTCGGAACTTACTCAAGATTCTTTTTGGTACCAAAGAAAACAGGGGAGACCTATGTTGGACCTCAGCAGACTCGACCAATTTGTAAAGAAAGAGAAGTTCCGAATGGTCACACTTCAGTCCATTCTTCCCTTCCTAGGGAAAGGCAATTGGATGTGCTCCATAGATCTCAAGGAAGCGTACTAGGCAATTGGATGTGCTCCATAGATCTCAAGGAAGCGTACTATCACATAAAAATGAACAGATGCACCAGGGGTCACCTGCATTTCCGGCTGGGAGCCAGTCATTACCAGTTTCGGGCCCTGCCCTTTGGTCTCACTACAGCCCTCAGGGTGTTCACCAAATGCATGGCAGTGGTCACGGCTCACCTGAGGCATCTAGGATTCCAAGTGTTTCCATCCCTAGACGATTGGCTCCTCACTGCTATCACCAGGAATCAATTGACTCAGGCAACACAATATACTCTGACACTCTGCCATCAATTAGGCATTACAATCAACTTTGAAAAGTCTGTCTTATTGCCATCGCAGCATACCGTTTTTATAGGAGCAGCGTTAAATACCTCAGCCACCACTCTACGTCTTCCAATCGAAAGAGTCTCACTTCTTCACCAACATGTCATCTCACTGGTGTCAAAGAACAAAGCTACAGCAACAGAGATCTTGAAGGTACTAGGTTTGATGGCGGCAGCAATCCTGGCTGTACCACACGCAAGGATGCATATGCGAATTCTTCAATGGCTCCTCTTCACTCAGTGGTCCTACCAAAAGCTACCGATGCACTACATGATTCTCATCACAGATTCTTGCAAGAGAGACCTTCAGTGGTGGTTGACGTCTCTTCATGTTACAATCGGAAGACCCTTTGCCCCCCCCCCCCAGTAGCCACTGTGACCACGGACGCTTCCCTAATAGGGTGGGGGGGCATTTTCAGTGAAAGACTGCCCAAGGCACATGGACAGATCAAGAGTCACATCTGCATATCAATGTTCTGGAGTTGAGAGCGGTACTACTTTCAGGGCTGTCTTCCTCTAGGGACAATTGCAATTCAGACGGACAACATGTCAGTGGTCTGGTACTTGAACAAACAAGGCAGAACCAAGTCTTACCCCCTTTGTCGAGAAGCACTCAGGATATGGCAATAGGCTGTGTCGTCCCACCGTTTTCTGATAGCAACTCACATCCCGGAGAAATCCAATGTGGTAGCGGACAAGCTAAGCAGGGCAATACTGTTGCCTCATGAGTGGTCTCTCAACCAACGAGTTGCGGATCTGATTTTCTGCAAATGGGGCCAGCCTTGCTGCGACCTCTTTGCCAGTCGCATTAATACCAAATGCAGAAGCTACTTTGCCCTAATACCACCTCCGGGACTTTCCCCGAGAGACGTACTCGTACACGATTGGCCTCCGGGTCTCCTATATGCATTCCCACCTATTCCATTGATACCCAAGGTTTTACAGAAAGCAAAGCCGCTGGGAAGGACTGCTGTCCTCATAGCTCCCTACTGGCCTCGGCAGATTTGGTTCCCCTTCCTTCACCATCATCTACTGGAGGATCCATGGATCCTGGATCCAGTTCCGGACCTTCTGACACACCCTTCAGGGGACCTCCACCATTCACTGCAGTCCCTGAAACTGACTGCTTGACTAATCCACTTCCCCTAATTTCCAGGCTTCATTCACTCTCAAATGATACAAGGCAAATCCTTTTGTCTTCTCACAAGCCATCCACCAGGAAACTATACTGCAGTAAGTGGAACAGGTTCTCAATTTGGGCCAATATACAGAAAATCGACCCTTTTCGAGCTCCTTTATCGTCCATTTTAGAATTTTTGACAAAGATTTTTAAAGAAGGAGCAGCAGCTGCCACAGTTCGAGTCCAGTTAGCCGCCATATCAAATTTCCACCTTGGATTCGATGGGTTGAATGTTCTGAGCCATAAGTTATCTAAGGCTTTTCTTAAAGGTGCCTTTCACATGAGACCTCCTGTCAAAATTCCTTATTCTCCCTGGAATTTGAATTTTATGCTGTCTCAAATTATTCTTCCCCCCTTCGATCCAGCATCTTCTTGTGATCTCAAATATTTGTCCTGGAAGACTATATTTCTGGTAGCCATTACTTCTGCCCGCAGAGTGTCAGAACTCCAAGCATTATCTGTTGGGCCTTCTTACATGATTTTCCATGCTGATAGAATCTCTCAGAACAAACCCCTCCTTTTTGCCTAAAGTCTGTTCTGAATCCAATATCAATCAGGTCATTGAGCTGCCAGTCTTTTTTCCCAATCGCTCTAACAAATTGGAATACATGCTGCACAAACTTGATGTACACAGACAGCTCAGATTTTATCTGGACAGAACTAAGGATATTAGAAAATCAGATTAACTTTTTGTGTCTTTTTCGGAGGCCAGAAAAGGTAATCCAGTGGCTAAAACAACTTTATCTAAATGGTTATCAGATTGTATATCCTTTGTTTATGCGATTGCAAGCATGCCATTGACACACAAACCTAAGGCTCATTCTACCAGAGCCATTTCTACGTCTTCTGCCTTTCAAGCTAAATTGCCCCTTGACAATATTTGTGCTGCGGCCACTTGGTCTAAGCCTCATACCTTTATCACACCTTACAAAGTAGATCAGGCTTCCAGGAACAGGTCTTCCTTTGGTTCCACAGTACTGAAAAACGTACTTCCATGAGCCACCCAAGATTGAGGGTGCTAGGGACGCTACCCATCAGTGAGAATAAACGGTGAGATTTAACAACTTCACATAAAGAAGTTATGTACTTACCATAACGTTCTATGTGAGTTGTTTATCTCGCTTTTATTCTCACGTCCCTCCCTCCTTCCCCCTCCTGGCTGACAGTTGACTTAGAGGCTAGTACCATCCTGGTTATTCAGTACTACTTCTTCCCCTTCGGGAAGTGCTTCCTTGTAGAAATAAATAAAAAGGTATATATACTCACAGCAAACAAGATCTGAGGTAATTCCAGCAGTGCATTGTGGGAAAAGGGGCTTGGTCTCGAGCTACTGGCTAACCTTGAGCTTTGCTATCGGCCATGTCGCAGCCGAGGATCGGCTCCGAACCCATCAGTGAGAATAAAGGTGAGATAACTCACACGGAACGTTATGGCAAGTACATAACTTCTTTTTATAAACCCCCAGGTGACAATCTTCCAATCCTCGAATCCATACTTCACTGGGCCTCCCACTCCCTACCCCAAGAAACCATCACATTAGGTAATGTACTTACCACAACCCTACCGTCATACTTAGACATAGGCAAAAAAGCACCAACTCTCCCTCGCTCCTGCAAATATTTTCCCCAAAGAAGACTTCCTGAGGACCTTAAATACTATGACTGGTCTCCCATCAAAACCCTTCCACTAGATAGTGCAGTTGAATACTTCAACTCCTCATTTCTAATCATCCTCTACCAACTAGCCCCCATAAAAACAATTAGGATGCGTAGATGCTAAGAATGTTTTGGAGGTGAAAAGAGTGATGTTTTATGAAGCTGGAAATTGATGGTGTAATGATGAATATTTTCTGTGCATATGCTCCACAAGTTGGGTGTGCGATGGATGAGAAAGAAAAATTTTGGAGTGAGTTGGATGAAGTGGTGATGACTCTACCCAAAGATTTGAGAGTGGTGTTTGGAGCAGATTTCAATGGGCATGTTGGTGAAGGGAACAGAGGGGATGAGGAAGTGATGGGTAGGTTTGGTATTAAACAAAGGAATGCAGAAGGTCAGATGGTACTGGATTTTACGAAAAGGATGGACATGGCTGTGGTGAGTACGTATTTTAACAATAGGGAGGATCATAGGGTGACATACAAGAGTGGAGGAAGATGCACACAGGTGGATTATATCTTATGTAGGAGGGCCAGTTTGAAGGAGATTGGAGACTGTAAAGTGGTGACCAGGGAAAGTGTAGTTAGGCAGCATAGGTGGTGGTTTGTAGGATGACGTTGGTGATCAAGAGGAGGAGGAGGAGTGTGAGGGCAGCACCAAGGATCAAATGGTGGAAATTGAAAAAGGGTAATTGGGAGGTAGAGTTCAGGGAAGAGTTAAGACAGGCACTGGGTGGCAGTGAATAGTTACCAAATAGCTGGGTAACTACAACAGAGCTAGTAAGGGAGACGGCAAGAAAGGTGCTTGGTATGACATCTGGATGGAGGAAGGACGACAAGGAGACATGGTGGTGGAATGAGGAAGTACAGGAGAGTGTACAGAGAAAGAGGTTGGCAAAGCAGAAGTGGGATTGTCAGAGAGATGAAGAAAGAGAGAGGAGTATACGGATATGAGGTGCATGGCAAAGAGAGAGGTGGCTAAGGATAAGGCATATGAAGAGTTGTATGAAAGGTTGGACACTAAAGAGGGAGAAAAGAACCTGTACCGATTGGCCAGACAGAGGGACCTAGCTAGGAAAGATGTGCAGCAGGTAAATATGATAAAAGATAATGAGGGAAACATACTCACAAGCGAGGAGAGTGTGTTGAGATGGAAAAAGTACTTTGAGGGGTTGGAGAATGAGAGGGAGAGAAGGTTGGATGATGTGGAGATAGTGAATTGTGAAATACAATGGATTAGCAAGGAGGAAGTAAGGATGGTCATGAAGAGGATGAAGAATGGAAAGGGTGTTGGTCCAGATGACATACCTGTGGAAGCATGGAGGTGTTTAGGTGAAATGGCAGTGGAGTTTTTAACAAGATTGTTTAATGAAATCTTGGAAAGTGAGAGGATGCCTGAGGAATGGAGAAAAAGTGTTTTGGCACCAATTTTTAAAAATAAAGGTGATGTGCAGAGCTCTAGTAACTACAGAGGGATTAAATTGATCAGTCACAGCATGAAGTTATGGGAAAGAGCAGTGGAAGCTAGGTTAAGAAGTGACGTGATGATTAGTGATCAGCAGTAAGGTTTCATGCCGGGAAAGAGCACTACAGATGAGATGTTTGCTCTGAAAGTGTTGATGGAGAAATACAGAGAAGGTCAGAAGGAGTTACATTGTGTTTTTGTAGACTTAGAGTAAGCATATGACAGGGTGCCTAGGGAGGAGTTGTGGTATTGTATGAGGAAGTCGGGAGTGTCAGAGAAGTATGTAAGAGTGGTACAGGATATGTACGAGGGTAGTGTGACAGCGGTGAGGTCTGCGGTGGGAGTGACGGATGCGTTTTAAGGTGGAGGTGGGATTACATCAAGGATCAGCTCTGAGCCCTTTCTTATTTGCAATGGTGATGGACAGGTTGACAGACGAGATCAGACAGGAGACCCCATGGACTATGATGTTTGCAGATGACATTGTGATCTGTAGTGAGAGTAGGGAACAGGTGGAGGAGACCCTGGAGAGAAGGAGATGTGCTCTAGAGAGAAGAGGAATGAAAGTCAGCAGGACTAAGACAGAATATATGTGTGTGAATGAGAGGGAGGATAGAGGAATGGTGGGGATGCAGGGAGTACAGGTGGCAAAGGTGGATGAGTTTAAATACTTGGGATCAATAGTTCAGAGTAGTGGTGAGTGTGGAAGAGAGGTGAAGAAGAGAGTACAGGCAGGATGGAGTGGGTGGAGAAGAGTGTCAGGAGTGATTTCTGACAGACTAGTACCAGTAAGAGTGAAAGGGAAGGTCTACAAGAGGGTAGTGAGACCAGCTATGTTATATGGGTTGGAGACAGTGGCATTAACAAAAAGGCAGGAGTTTGAGCTGGATGTGGCAAAGTTAAAGATGTTAAGATTTGCACTGGTGTGACAAGGGTGGACAGGTTTAGGAATAAGTATATTAGAGGGTCAGCCCAGGTTGGAAGGTTTGGAGACAAAGCCAGAGAGGCAAGATTACGTTGGTTTGGACATGTGCTGAGGAGGGATGCTGAGTATATTGGGGAAAAGGATGCTAAGGATAAAGCTACCAGATAACAGGAAAAGAGGAAGGCCTACGTTGGTTTGGACATGTGCTGAGGAGGGATGCTGAGTATATTGGGGAAAAAGATGCTAAGGATAAAGCTACCAGGTAACAGGAAAAGAGGAAGGCCTAAGATAAGGTTTATGGATGTGGTGAGAGAGGACATGCAGGTGGTTGGTTTGACAGAACAAGATGCAGAGGGCAGGAAGAAATGGAAACAGATGATCCGCTGTGGTGATCCCTAACGGGAACAGCTGAAAGAAAATGATGAGTAACCCTACTCCCTGGTTCCAAAAATCCACAAGAACCCTACTCCAAAATAGGGACAAAGCTTGGAAAACCTGCTGCCATTACAGAACACCTGTAATTAGGCAATACTTTCTTGAACTTCAGAATAAGACCAAAAACAAGTAAAACTAGATAAACAAAACTACTACCTGCCCCTACAAAAGAAGTATAATAGCAACCCTCAGAAATTCGGGGCAGTAGTAAATAATATCTTTCAGCCTGGTAAATCCACCACTCCACCCCCCAATGTCCCCAGCACTGATCTCGATATTGCCTGCAGCTTTAACTACTACTTCACCTCCTCCATTCTAAAGATCATAAGTAACTCCCCATCCCACCAACACTTCCCATCCCCCTACAACCTAACAAGACTGTATCCCCTTCTTACTCATGCCAGTACAAATATCCTATATACAAAAATTACTAACTAAACTCAAACCCATCACCCTAGCCACTGACAACATCCCCACCGAATACCTGCAACTTGCATCCACAGTCATAGCCTACCCTGTCTCATTACTAATTAACAGATCCATTACCGAAAACAGCGTGCCAATCTTGTGAAAAACCTCTTTCATCATTCCTCTTCACAAAGGAGGACCCACTACCAATCTCTCTAACTATCACCCAACAGCAATGCTTTCACCCCTGTGAAAAATTCTAGAAAGATGCAGACATCACCAAATCCTCTCCTACCTCCTGTCTCTGTCCTACCCAACATGGCTTCCGCCCATCTCACAGTACCTCCACCTCCCTACTCAGATTTACCAACACTATAAACACCTATAGAACCAAGGCAATCTTGTCTCCGCTACCTTCCCTGATTTATCCAAGGCATTTGACATGGTATCCCACAAAAAAAACTTTTAACTTGTCTCTCTGACCTTAACTTTGCCCCCCCCCCCAACTGTGCTCTGGTTCAAAAACTACCTAGGTAACCATCACCAGTTTGTCAAATGGATAAACTCCCTATCCCTCCCACTCCCAGTCACCCTAGGCGCAGCCCAAAGTTCTATCCTTGGCCCACTTCTATTTAATATTTTTACCAACCAGCTCCACCTAGCTACCGCAAAAGCCAATATAGTCCAATACGTTGATGACACAACCCTCATATGCTCTGCACCCAATATCCAACTTCTTCAGCAAAAAGCCCAACTAACCTTCACTGAAACTGAGAACTGGCTCAATAATGCACAATTTATACTTAACCCCCAAAAAAAACCCAAATCATGCTGTTCCACCAAACAAACTCTAATCTCCCCTTTTCCATTTTCTCCACCAATAACACCAAAATCACACCAGTCTCTGAGGCAAAACTCCTAGGAATTACCATTGACCAATAACTCAAATTTAATAAACGCATATCGGTAACCATCTCTAAGGTCCACAAAAAACTAGGCTCCCTCTATAGATGCAAAAGGTACCTCACCTCAGAATCTCGTATTGCCATAGCTAGAACTCTTCTATCCACACTGCTATATGCCTCTCCCTCACTAACCTAAATAAAACTGACTTAAACAAACTCTCCACCTGCTACAACAAAATTGCCAGATTTGCCACCAATACAAAGTCACGTTCCCACCATTGCCTTGCCCTACAAAAACCCTACATTGGCTAGAATTCCCCACCCTTCTAAAATATCACCAACTCAACTTAGCCCATCAAATACTGTACTACCCTGAAAAAATACCTGCCCTGAACAACCTCCTCAACTTCCATAATCCAAATAGACAACTACGCTCTAGCAACAAAGCCTTAATTGAAACTATCTCCTGCAAAAACAACTCAGGGGAGTCTCTTTTTGCTCATGAAATTGCCAAGACCTGGAACAACCTTCCTCCTGACCTTGGACTTCTAAATTCTACATCCTCCTTTAAGACTCTCCTAAAATCATATATCTACTCCAGCCACCTATGCAACTGTAACAAGCCACCATAAAACAACATAATACTACAGGTAAACTTTTTTACAACTCAAGTGCATCCTCTGCCAGGGTCACTATTCAGACTGTACTGTACTCCTTTGAACTCATCTTAATGCTCACTGTAAATACTTCTACAAGCAGTCACCTGTTTACCCATCCATCAGTGTAATACAGCGGCCAGATCCTCCAGGACCTTATCAGATGAGGACATCGAGAGAGTGGTGAAGAGGTTGCTTTCGGATCCAGCTCTGGCAAGAAAATTGGCCCCTCCAGACTCAAAGGTCTCGGAGCCGACCCCCTTACCGACAACTGTTCCTCCTCAGATTGCTTCGCTCTTGGAGCCTATTACTTCAGGTTCCTCTGTCTTGGACCCTTCAGCTCCGGGAATTCAACCTGTTTCCTCAGAGCCAATTACTCTACTCTATCCTTGACGGCTCAGTCTGGAGCCGAGGGTTCTGGGAGCTGACGCTCTCGTGTCTTCTCCGAGGGGGACAGTCACCCTGGGTTTTCCTCAGAACCGACCCTCCCTCTCGGAGCCTTGGCTCAACTCAGCTCAGCTCAGCTCCCACTTGCTAGGAGTCGACCATCTGCCCCTCAGAGCGGAGATCGTCTTCGGAGCAGGGGGAGGAAGGATTTTGAAGCTATAGAGAAGGCTTTATCCTCTATCAAAGCCATTCCATTGGAACCTGTGTCCCACCAGCACCAGGCAGCAACCTCTTCCTCCCCGTCACCCCCACAGCATAGGGAGCCACAGGCCCAAGTAGCCCCCTTTGGAAGTGCCCCCTCTTCCGAGACCTCCCCAGATTATCTCACTGGAGAGCTCCCTCGGAAGAGGTTGTGTAAGAGGAAGCATATCGACTCATCTGAGTCTGTCACTTCAGACACTGATTTAGAGGAATCAGAACCCTAGATCCCCCTCTGAGGATCTCTCTTTTTCTGACATCCTAGAAATCCTTCGACAGAGGGGTGATTGGAAGACCTCTAACCCTACTGAGGATGAATCGGTGTATCTTGAGGCCTTTGGTTCCTGACCTTCCACCTCCTGGGTGACACCGCCTCATGACCAACTTTTGGGGGTCATATCGCGGAAAGCATGGACCTCTCCAGATTCAGTGGAAGCCATCCCGAAGAGGCCAAATAAGTTTATGACAGCACCTGAGGACAAGTCTTTCCTTAGTAAGGGAGTTCCAGTTGATGCTATGGTGGTAGCAGCGTCCACCAAGAAGGAATTATCTGAGACTTCTTCTAATATCCATCCTCCTAACAAGGAGTCCAGGATGATGGATAGGTATGGGAAGCGTACTTTTTCTTCAGCACCATTTACACTAAGATCGCTGAATTACCTGACTCATTTTACTCGTCTTCAGAGGGATCTCCTGAAAGTTAGGAGACACCCGCCAGGTTTCAGTAGCTCCGGGTTTCATGGATAAGGTTTCTATGCAGCTCTCCACCCTTACTTCCATAGCTAACTCCTCCATGAGACTGATCTTATATGCGGCAGATGGAGCGAGAAGGGCAGCCGCAGCAGGAATATCCCTCAGGAGACATTTGTGGATGCGTTTTTGTAATTTTATGGAATCCTTAGTCTTCCTTCACTAATGTTCCCTTTTTATGGTTCAACTCTTTTTGGACCCCAAGTGAAAGAGACTTTGACTAGGTGTGAGCAGGAAGGGAAAACCTTATCTGCCATTGGAGTTCATTTCTCTCTCCCGTCCAGACCCTATCCCAAGGGTAATACAGGAGGGAAAATGTGGTTCCGCAAATCACAAAAAGGTTTCCCTCAGGCACAAGGTCAACTCTCCCCCAGAGGCAGAGGGGGAGGATATAATGGAAGATGCCACCCTCGTGGCAGAGGAGGTCCGCAACATCAGGGAGACAGAGAAGCTTTCTCTGATCATCCCTTCCATAGACTCTGAAGGGTTGCCTGACTGTCCACCTCTGGAGGCAGTCGAGGGTTGTCTATCGCTGTACCCAAGCACCTGGCTAACTATCACTCAAGATCATTGGGTACACACATTAATGTCTAGAGGTTACCTGATTCCCTTTATTTCTGAACCCCCAACAAACCGGTCTGTATCCGACGTACCACCCATCCAACTAGACAGTGCAACATCAGAGGTCATCTCGTTGCTGCAAAAAAGAGTCATCCAAGACATCCCCGCAGAGCAAATGGGCTCCGGAACTTACTCTCGATTCTTTTTAGTTCCAAAAAAAGACAGGGGACTGCAGATCAATTCTAGATCTCAGCAGGGAACTGGAGATCAATTCTAGATCTCAGCAGGCTCAACAAGCATGTAAGGAAATAGAAGTTCCGAATGGTCACTCTGCAGTCGATATTTCCCTTTATCGGGAAAGACAACTGGATGTGCTGAATCGATCTCTAGGATGCGTACTTCCACATCAAAATGGACAGGTGCTCCAGGAGACAGTTATGCTTCCGGCTGGGAGCCAGTCATTTTCAGTTCAGAACACTGCCCTTTGGCCTCACTACAGCCCCCAGAGTGTTTACCAAATGCATGGCAGTGGTAACTGCTCACCTGAGATGTCAAGGATTCCAAGTGTTTCCGTACCTAGACAACTGGCTTCTCACTGCTACCACCAAGCATCAACTCATAAGGACCAGGGACAAGACTCCATCGTTGTGCGCCAGTCTAGGCAACACTGTCAATTTACAAAAGTCATTCTTATCGCCCTCGCAGCACATTGTATGTTTAGGCTCAGAAATAGACACAACCACTATGTCAGTAAGGCTATCATAGGAAAGATTGGAGTCTCTACGCAGTCAGGTCAGATCCTTGCTAAACAAACAGAGTTCAGGCCAGAGTAGTCCTTCAAGTCCTAGGGACTATGGCGTCCTCCATCATACTAGTTCCTCTTCCTCGCCTACACATGAGGATTCTCCAGTGGCTGCTATTTGCACAATGGTCGATGCAAGACCTTCCATTGTCTCACCAGATATTGATAACAAACACATGCAGAAAGGATCTGACATTGTGGTTACACACAAAACAACTTATCCTAGGTCGTCCACTTGTTCCTCCCCAAGAGAAAGTAGTTTTGACCACGGACGCTTCCCAGATAGGGGGGGGGGCATTATCTGGGAATGACAGTCCAAGGTACTTGGCAGAACCATGAGAACCACTTGCACATCAGTGTTCTGGAGATGAGAGCAGTGCTGTATGCGTTGCAAGCACTTCACAGCTCCCTTCCCACTGGGACAATTGCAATTCAGTCAGACAACATGTCTGTCGTGTGGTACATAAACAAGCAAGGGGGAGTCAAGTCTTATCCGCTTTGCCGAGAGGCCTTAAGAGTCTGGAAATGGGCGATGGATACTCAACGCTTCCTGATAGCAGCGCATATCCCGGGGAAATCCAACGTAATAGCAGACAAACTCAGCCGAGCAATTCTGATGCCTCACGAGTGGTCCCTGAATCCAATGGTTGCGAAGGAGATCTTTCACAGATGGGGCCAGCCTTGCTGCTATCTATTTGCCACTCATCTGAACACCAAATGCAGCAGCTACGTTGCCCTCATTCCCCATCCGGGGATGTCACCCAGGGATGCTCTAGTTCACGATTGGCCCCCGGGACTTCATTATGCCTTTCCTCCTTTTCCACTGATCCCCAAAGTAATACAATAAGCAAGACAGTTGAGGAGTTCCTTGATCCTCATTGCTCCTTACTGGCCTCGGCAAGTTTGGTTTCCCTTCATGTGGCCCTACCTCTTGGAAGAACCATGGATTCTGGACCCATCTCCTGATTCATCAATCGGGACAGTTCTACCCCTCCATCCACACCCTAAAATTGGCAGCATGGCTGCTCCTGTTCCATGAATAGCCAGGTGTATTCCTCTATCCCCTGCGGTCAAACACATTCTAATTTCATCTCATAAAC
This sequence comes from Protopterus annectens, assembly GCF_019279795.1. Lineage (NCBI taxonomy): Eukaryota > Metazoa > Chordata > Ceratodontiformes > Protopteridae > Protopterus > Protopterus annectens. The sequence continues at coordinate 885,418,647 of NC_056741.1, forward strand.
TTTGCACTCAGAAACTATATTCCAGCAAATGGAAAAGGTTTTCCCTTTGGGCTATGTATCGGGGCTTAGAGATCCATATACGGCTCCTATAGAATCTTATTTTATCCTTCCTAGCATCAGTTTTTCATGAAGGAGTGGCAGCCGCTACAGAGTTCACTAGCTGCTATTTCCAGTTTTCACTTTGGTTTCATGGGAAGTCCAATCATGCAGCACTCCTTATGTAAAACTTTCTTAAAAGGAGTTCTTCTTCTCAGGCCCCCAATAAAACAACCATCAGAACCCTGGGACTTAAACTTAGTCCTCTCATCTTTGATGTCTGCACCCTTTGAGCCATCCTTGTTGTCAGACCTAAAGTTGTTGTTATGGAAAACATTATTCTTAGTAGCCATAACATCTGCTAGGAGAGTTTCAGAACTGCAAGCTCTGTTCGACCTCCTTACATTACCTTTCACAAGGATAGAGTCTCTCTCAGGACAAACCCATCCTTTCTTCCCAAAGTGTGCTCAGAGCACAATCTGAATACTACCATTGAGCTACCTGTGTTTTTTTCCAAACCACTCTAATAAGTCAGAGTATAGACTACACCAAATAGATGTTCACAGAATACTCAGGTTTTGTCTACACAGGAGTAAAGAATTCAGAAAATCCAATCAACTTTTTGTTTCCTTTTCTGACAAAAGGAAAGGCTTGCCTGTTTCTAAGATTACTCTTTCAAAATGGCTTTCGGATTGCATATCCCTTGTTTATCAACAAGCTGGCAGACAATTACCGGTCAAAGTTAAAGGTCACTCTACTAGGGCTGTAGCTACTTCATGTGCCTTTAGATCTAGGCTCCCAGTTGATACTGTTTGTGCAGCAGCTACTTGGGCAAGATCACATACGTTTGTCACTCCTTACAAATTGGATTTGGCCTCCCGGGACAGGTCTTCCTTTGGGTCTACTATCCTGTGAAGAGTCTCTTCGCTTGAGCCACCCAGGTTATAGGTGCTAGGGACGCTGTCCCATCCAGCAAGAATTACGGCGAGATAGGACTACATAATATAAAGACGTTATGTACTTACCATAAAGTTCCATGTTTGTAGTCCATCTCGCCTATATTCTTGCATCCCTCCATCCCCCTTCCTGTTTCTGGGGGATCTGGTGGACTATTCTGGTGCTGCCTGACATTGTTCTTTTGTTGTCCACCTAAAATGGAATATATTTCTAAATCCTTTACTGTATTTATACAGCTCTTATATTGCTCTTACCTGATAGGTATTTATTGCTTTGTTGCAAACTAGATCTGGGGATTTGCCGTGAGGCACCATGGGATAGGGGCTAGCCTCGAGCCAGTAAAAGCTCTCGAGCTTTAGTATCGGCCGAGTCGGAGCTGAATATCGGCTCCGAACCCATCCAGCAAGAATTATAGGCGAGATGGACTACAAACATGGAACGTTATGGTAAGTACTTAACTTCTTTTTTCCTGTGATTCTGAACTCTGTTGGCACTGTGTTGAGTTATTGAGTATTGTCATGTGCTTTTTATTATTTATTATTAAATATATTTAAATCTTTTAATTGTGGCTGGTTTGTTAGAGATATTTAAGCTCTTAGTACTTGCACATGTATTTGGTGAAACTGTGTAGGCCACTCCTAAATAGCCTTAAAAGTCTTGGTCACACTTACCATTTGGATAATACTGACAGTACGTCGTAGAATTGGTCACCCTTTGGGAAGGGCCGTATAGTAGCTGATGAGTGGTTGGTGGCAGCTGGTACTACTGTATGGTCTGGGCAGAAGGGGACATTGCTAGTGCACCTATGCCAGCCTTCTCCAGGAGTGTCTATGTATTTGTATATAAATCAAATTTGTGTGTGTGTGTGTGTGTGTGTGTGTGTGTGTGTGTGTGTGTGTGTGTGTGTGTGTGTGTGAACTACTTGGGCAGGGACACGAAGCACTGGTTGGACAGAGAGGGTGCTGCTTGACCACTTGGCTGAGATCTTAACCCTGTAGCTGTGCCAGTCGGGAGTATTATTGGGGATCTGGAGAGAGAGGGAGAAACCAGCCCCAGACTGACTGTGATCTCTGTGTGCTCTTAAGGGAAATTGTGCTTTACTGTGTGTGTACTTGTCATCCTCCCAATGTGCACGTCCCTCACTGGTGCTAGTGGTGAGGATTGAGGCTCCTTGATTACTGGGCCAGTGCAGGGGCATTACGAGGGCCAAGGGACATTTTACTTCCAGCTGAGGTGCCAGCAATTCAGGACGATGTGACCTCTATTTAACGTCTCATCCGGGTTTTTTGTGTTTCTAGGATAAATATGCTTTACTCATTTTGTCTGCTATGTGATGTTCCTTCTCTGGTCTGTATTTCTGTTTCAGATAACATACTTTGCAAAAGTGCATTTTACAAAGACTGTCTAAATACGTAATGACACCAAAGCTTTCCTTTAATGTCATTTCTTGCCAATTTCTACCCAAGAAAGTATAGTTGCATAAGATCTTACCATAACCATAGAGATTTGAATAGATCAACATATGCCCAGCCAGTGTTCGAAAGCTTAGGCGCAACTTTCTCACCGGCCATACCTCCCACTTTAGGTCTAGGCATGAGGACTACATGCTAGTATGGAGACATCCATCCATCCACAACCCCTTTTTTCACATTTTTACATATGGGGTCAGGTTTCACTTCAGCAGTGATGGTCATCTAGAGCCAAGGTTTACACTGCCAGGTGGCTAGCCCTGCATCAATAGTTCTTCCACACCACACACTTGCACTTATACTCACACCTGTGGCCAGTTTAGAGTGTCCAAGCCATTATACGAGCATGGAAATCCTGAGAGCTTCCTATCCTATTCTGTGTCTGTTTTTACCAGAGGGATATTAGGATAGGCTGACAGGGGAAAAGATGATGAAGGGGAATGGAAGAGAGGGTGCATGTATTGCAGCTGTGATTTATTTGAACTTCTGCTGGTATGGAAAGATCTTACACAACTGTACTATGTTTATCATTAGACAATTTCTGCAGTAATGCTAACATATAGGATGATTTCCAAAGTATTTAGGCAGAGTGAGAGGGTTTACTGAACTGGAGATGGTAACCCTTGAAGGATGGTCCTGGCAAATCCTGTTCTGTCTCTAGATAATGCATCAGTTTTTACTGTTTGGTGAAGTTGTGAACAGAAGACCAACTAGCCGCCTCCAAAGTAAATATGAAGTCAAGCTGTTTGAGAAAAAAAGCACCTTAAGAAGCCATGGCTGTAGTAGACTTTTGAGGGATTTTCCATGAATAACAAAAACCTATGGCAAGGAAAATCCATGTGGATATGATCCACTTAGATACTGCACGACCATGCTTTTTCTTCCAGAGGATATAAGCAACTGATCAGATTTCCTAACTTGCCTACTCTTGTCTAAATAAAATCTTACATCTACTGAATGAAGCATTCCCTTTCCATATAAAAGAGAAAGCATCCGTTCTTCAGACTACATTGCAAGGAATCCTGGAACAAAACAGTTTGAGTTGATAGATCATTTTGCCTCCAAAGTGAACATTCTCACTGGTGGATCATCTGCAGGAATACCTATTTGTTCAGCATCCCTTCATGATTGACTACTGTGGATCTGCTCAGGTTGTGGGCTGATATGTTCTATTCTGACAGAATGTAAACTGCTTGTTGGAATTGCAGCATTCCAGGCAATCGTTGTCAGTTTGTACCATTGCTAAAACTTCTGCCCTCCTGTTTTGTTGATGTACCACATGACAGTGATGTTATCCGCCAGAACTTGGAGAGTGCCTGGGAACCAATAATGCTGAAGGGTTTGAAGAGCAAGAATTGATGCTTTCATATCTGTTGTATTTATATGTTCTCATCTATCATTTATTAACAAAGTCCCGTACTTTGAAATCTTTTGTACAAGATTCTCAAGCCATGTGTGATTAGTCTGTATAAGAGGGGATAAGAAAAGGAACTCCTTACTTTTCCATCATCTGAGTGATCCATCAGAACATTTTTTTCATGAAAGCCAAGATTCTACCCAGATAAATTTTAGGTACCACTGAATTTTTCTTCTATGAAGCCTAGCAAATGGAATCATTTGTATTGTGGATGACATGGATCCCAGGGCTCTCAGAATCTCTCTTGCAGTGGTCAAGGGAGGGTTTGACAAGGGTGGAAAGTTGTCTTTTAAGAATAGAATCCTTTCTGAATGAAGCAAGTCCGTCATGATGCTTGTCTTGAGATGACGTCCTAAAAACACTAAAGAATGAGAGGAATGAAGATTGGACTTGTTGAAGTTAACTTATTTTAGTATCTAGGATTCACTCTTATCAGTGAACTACAAATCTCAAAAAACCTTCTGAAGATAGGTGTCCTGAATCAGGAAGTCTGCCAGATAAGGGGTACATATGGATTCCCTGGAGTCCGGACAATACAAAGATGGGCTATGCACTTTGTGAACACTCATGGGCTAGTGGAAAACCCAAAAGGCAAAAACAGGAAATTGAATGTGGAATTCCAAGACGCAGAGTTTTAACATTCCTGTAATGGCAGTGATCCGGAATATGAAGGTTTGCTTCTTTCAGATCAAATGTGAATAGAAAATCTTTGAGAAATATCAGAGGGGAAATTATTTTGTAGAGTTAACATGTTGAATTTTGGGATGCTCAAAAACTGTTCAAAGTAGACAAACCCAGAATTAGCCTCCCGCTACCTTCATTTATTATATCAAGGAAAAGCCTGGAGTAGAATTCCTTTCCTTTTTGATGGTGAGGAGCAGGCTGTATAACTCCCTGATGCAGAAGGTCAGAAAATTTAAACGAGAAATCAGATGTCATTGGTTTGGAGGGACTTGAATTCCATACAGAATAGGAGGGGAATTTCTTGTAGCCTGTAAATATTTTCCAGACGAAAAGAGGGTGGAGGTAGTTAGAAATTATGAAGCTTGTCTGAGAAGGGTCCTTTGGCTCCCTTAAAAACCCAGATTCAGGCTCGTCTTACAAAGTCTCTGCTTGCCTTTTTTTTTTTTTTTTTTTTTTTGGGGGGGGGGGGGGGGGGTAATTTCTTTGAAATTTTGGACCAAGGAAGAGAGTTGCTTGAACTTCTGCATAATTTTACCCCTCTTTTCCAATTTCTTAAATATCTCCATAGAGTGAGGTCCAAACAGGTAGTCCTTTTCCAAAGAAGCATCTAAAATTTAGCTTAGACATCATCAGGTAGTGACTGGAGTCTGAACCAGGAAAACCTGCAAAGAACAGATCGGCATATGCCATAGAAGAAGCATATGCTGTGTCATATGCACGTTTAGTGGAGTGATGTGCAACCTGAGAAGCAGAAGGAATAGTAAACTGCAAGGCAGTTCTAGAATAAGCTTAGATATATCGTCAAAGATGGTGAACAGTTAACTAATCATGTGGGTTTGATAATTTATGGCACAGAAAACTAAAGGAGCAAAAACATAAGCTTTCTTTCCATACATTTCTGTTGCCTTATCTTTGTCATTAAGTAAGGAATTTAGATAAACCATCAAAACTTCTTTCATCATCTAAGTCTGTAGAAGTAACTGCAGGATCAGAAGAGGTGTTCTTGTACAGATATTTGTGATTGACTGGCTTCTTAAGAGCAAGACACTAAGATTGGTGCTAGAGAAGCTAAAAGGAAGGTGTTCCCCAATGCATTTAAAATAATTAGTGTAGCAGAAGGCTTGGGAATCCATATGTAGTAAACTACAGTGTCTCTTTTATTAGACACTGAGATCTGTTTGCCATCCCAGTTAAAATTTTTCATCTTTTGGATGGCGTCGCCAAAAGAAAGTTGTTCTTGTTTGAGTTTGAAGATAAGGTATCTTCAGGTTCAGACTGAAAACTAGAAAGTGAGTACAAGTATTCAAGAGGCTCAGAATCTGAATATATGGAAGAATCTTCCTCAGAAGTATCCCTTTTCCTTTTTTGAGGGGGTAAAAGATGTAGAAGTAAAGTAGTATGAACGTTTTAAAGACTTAAGGTTTTAAAACATCCCTGAGAAAAATCCTGCCATTCATGTTGGATATCCCTGGGAGCAGAAGTAGCAGAGGAAGGAGAAATATGTTTTCCTCTTTCTTTTTTGGGGGGGGTCTAAAGAAACTGTACGAGAAGGGACTGACTCCAGATGTACCTCCTTAAGGGAATAGAGAAATCATACCAGAAAAACTATCAAAGAGACCAGAAGATTACTAGCTTTATTCACTTTTAATTAGACAAAATTAAAAGTTATCATCAACCTTGTCAGACACGTAATACTGTGCAACTCCCAACATTGATCAGTGCTTTTCATAATAAGTTTGCTGGTGTCTTCATTAACTAATATCTCAGGAATACAGAACAGTTGCTGTGATCCCAATCCTAGGCTGTCCCTTTGTGGCCTTAACAGCTGCCTAATTGATCGATGTGCTAGAAGGTAACTGAGTGCCTGCCTCCATTGTGGTCATTCTGAGCGTTTTATTATCTTTCCCAACAGAGATGTCTGACTTTGACTTGGGAAAGAAGATGACAAAATGCTTTTTACTTTTTCAGTTGGAAAGGTACATCCAAGGTAGGACTTCTAATTGCATAGTGGCTCCCACTAAAGCCTGTAAGGATTTGTTCTCCAGATGGAATGACAAAGCCTGACTGACAGAACAGTCTCTGGAATTATGGTTAGGCCCTAAACAAAAATCAGTACTGGGCATGATTATCCTTATAAGGAGTCTGTGTACCACAGAGGCATTTTCCTTTCTTAGATAACCTTGAAAAAACAATCAGTTTTGAAGAGGCATCCCCAAAAGTGGCGCAGCTTGTAGTTTGTGAAGCCAGCTGGATCCTTTCATGTAGGTGATAAGACTGCGCTTGAGATGAAGTTTTGCTTTCCAGACTGGCAGAATAAAAGTTCTGAGGATTTTGTGCTCGTACATCTCTTGAGTACCAGCACAGTAGTCTATGTGCCTAGGTCTAAGGTCAGATGAGCTTTGATATACTGGCCAGACTTGTACTTGGTAGGATAAGTCCGGTCCATCACTACTGCACCTGCAATCTATTGATGAAACTGGTACTTTCCTTTTTGAAAGTACCGCTGGTAGTGCATCAAAATCTATTTATATTTAATGGTCTGTAATCTTGTCAATAAGTAGTTGTCATCTTGGAAGATATAGCTGTGGCTCTGTACAGTGTCTGAGATGTCTATCCATCTGTGCCTGAACACCTGCACCCTTTGCTTTCACTCTAAATTCATTTTACCATTCCTCACTGTTCCCAGCCTAGGTGGTGTAGAATATTAGAATTTATTTCAAGTACTCATATTTAGAATTGGATTTTCTGCTTATTTTAGATAGTGTCTTTGAAGCATTTTCAGACTTTCCTTTATCATCTCCTTTCAGTTTTTTAGTAACAACAGCTCATTGTTCTGTTTTGTTGCAACACACGTCTTTTCTTTTACACGTCTTTGAAAAATGGTTCATTCTAGCACATTTTCTCTGAATTTGATTAAAAGTAGGATATAGCTTCCTCCCATGCATATAACCACGCCCAGTACATGACACTTCTGTTCATGTTATGGCTCACTTTCTTGACTCCATTTCTGTTAAAATACATTCACTTTATTTTTGACTTGATTTTTTTTTTTTACTCACATTTATCTTGCACACATGTATTTCCTGGGTCTATATTCCTAACTTGAACGTTCAGAATAGCGAATACAACTCCGTCAACACATAAACGTCTATCTACAACTCGAGCAAATTACCAAGCCATCGAAAATTAAGACATCGAACGCATTACGTCATCAAAACTGCCATTCAAGTAAGTCAAACCCAACTAAATAAAACTATATTAACACACTTTTTGCAGGGGGGCAAGCCCTCCTGCACCCCCCATGTGGGGGGCTGTGCCCCCCACACCCCCCTACTTAAATATACCAACTCCAAGACTGCACTACAGTGGGGAAAAGGATATATTTCCTCATCCCCACGATCACGCCGCTGGCCAACCAACACGTTCGATGTCTTCAGGTTCAATGGTTTGGTAGTCCACTGAATTTGTAGGTAGCCGTTTGTGTCGACGGAGTTGTATTCGCTATTCTGAACGTTCGAGTTAATAATATAGACTCATATTTCTTTATTAATATGTGGATAAAATAATTTCATTTGCTCTGCATGCATCCACAATTTTGAATAGGGTCAGGCCTGTTTCTCTCAAAAACCTGCCACTTTTTTGTTCATTTCTTATACGAGAAGCCATTTTATTTTTTGTTAATGGATTAGTCAACTCGCCAGATCTAGATTTTTGGGCTTGATTCTTTGATTAACACAAAGATCTGTAATCCCTGTAGGACCTTGTAGACTTGTAAAGAAAAAATGTCTTTTTAGATAGCATCAATTTATTGTAATACTGTTTTTTCTCCAAGAAAATTTAGGAGTTAAATACCTTTACTGGCACATTTCACACAGCACCTTTTCAGGATTCCCTATAGTATTCCTCGTCTTGAGAAAAAAAGTTAGATTTCTAGATCTACAGCGTCTAGTTTTCTGCTAAATTGCTGTGCAGCAGTTGAATTCAAGGCAGTTGTAGTTGGAGCATTTTCTAATTTATTATAGTCGTACTTCCAAACTCCTGATAACAAATAGATTTCTTCACTCATGCTAATATATTTAACCTCTCCTGACACAGTATAACATCTGAATGTTTGTCAGATTCATTATATGGCGCTGTGATGATTATGTGCCTCTTGTTTCCATGAAGTTTTTAAAGAGAGTGATCTTGTAGAAAGAATATGTACCACATGATATACAAATTGTCTGTAGCTGAGTATTAGAATTTAAAGCTACACATCCATATATTACAGATGGAACATATAAAGTTAGAAGAGTGCAAAATCTAGATGTTATGAAAGAAGGCCCTGAGAGTGCTTCTGTTGTTTGACTGGGTACTCTTAGTTCTGTTCTTTCTTTGTATTTAGACATCTTAATTGCTCTGTTTTTATTTCCTCATCTTAGCCCTATTTCACACTGGAGCTACACAAATAAGTGCTGTTTAGTTTTTCTGAGATATGCAGTGCAGTCTTTCAAATGTTTTTGGAGTTATTTCTGGCAACTGGTGAGTACTTACTGCATTTCAGTTTTGATTTGATTTCAAAATAATATTTGTGTGTGTATTTACAAAATAGTAATATATAATGCTTATGTATGCGTAGTCTATTATTTATGTCTTATTCTTTTAGCACAATCATTTTAATTGTTGGCTAATAAGGAGCTGTTGTAGTACCTATCCTGCTTCACTTTGTGGTATCACTGGCTGAAAAAGAGTGTTGGGTGTGTTTCAGAAGATTATCATCATTAGGAATGTAAGAATCCACTTAAATAGGGTTAGATAATCTACTGTGGTATATTTACTTACTAGATAAATCTGACTTTGGCTTTCACAAAATTTCGGCTTCCATAACTAGAGGAATGACTGTGTAGACTTTTGTTAGTAGCAAAAGATTGGAGAATGTCTGCAGTTAGTCTGTTGGGTAAGTAGTTTTTAATAAGAGTGAGCAAGATGATCTGATATCTGTAGTATGTGAGATTTACTGGACCTCAGCGAGTGGCAGTGAAGAATGGAGCTTGAAGAGTTGTCGAAGGGAAGGGGTAGACTTTCTGCAGGACCAGAAAGCTGACCTTGTCCCTACCATTCATGGCTCTTGCTGTTGGGGGAATGAATGAGATAATATGGTTCGGGCAAGTGTGAATGGGCCGTATGGCTCAGCTCTTGTCAAGTTAAGGAATGCCCATTAGCCGCCCCACGGATCAAAGAAGCTGATTGTATATAGTTATTGGAACCATTTTCCTTCTTCTTCTTTCGGCTTTTCCCGTCGGATCACCTGTCCGCTCATGATTGGCAGTGGAGTTTTACAGTGTCGAGTTGCCAGCCCGGCGCCCAACCTTCCACAGAAGGCACACACACACACACACACACACACACACACACACACACACACACACACACACACACACCTAGGGCCAATTTAGAGTGTCCAATCCACCTGCAGCATGTCTTTGGGATGTGGGAGGAAACCGGAGCACCCGGAGGAAACCCTTGAGGTGACAATGCTAACCACTGCACCACCGTGGCCGCCCCATTGGAACAATTTTCCTAATTTTATTAATTTCTGAAGATAGAAAATGCTTTTCCATTTCTTTTTATTGAGTCTAGTTTTTTTCCTATGTGTTAATGTCATACACGCTGTAAAATAAGTATGGTAATTGTTACTAGACTGATGTGTTAAACTGATATAAATAGCTTGAACGGGTATTGTAAATAGAACTGTTGTATTCACAGTGCTCCTGTCTTAAAAAGTTTGCTGCAAGTCGAGCAGTTACTTTAAATAGGTACAACTGTATACTAGGCAGAGAGGATTTCTGTATGGTTCAGTTAATGTCTCAACTTTAACTCTTGATGTGTTCACCTGCAGTTCTGCACAGTTTTTCCTTTAACTCCTTGACATTCTATGTACCATCCTTACTGGACATAATTTTCAAGTACCTTCCACCTCTCTCTGATCCTGTTCCAGCCTCACCTCCTGAACTTTACCACAGCTCCATTACCTCCAAATAATCCCACAACATATGCAGCCGATCCAACCCCAGTGACCGACACTTCTAGCAACACCCGTCACTCCCTTCTGGGTGATACGCAACCTCTGTATTATGCAGATGTATGGATCCCAAACTTACCTGACTATAGGCAGCACTTGTTTTACTTTCAGTATTTCCCGTTAGAAGTTTCAACTCGTTATACTCATACTTCAGCCCATTGCAAACTTCTGAGCTATTTCGTGGCTTTAGTCCCTCTTCTCCCAGCGTTGGGAAAACCTTTAACCCAAGGTATTTTTCACATTTTTAACCACCAATAGTGCCTTTCCTAGTATGACCATTGTTGAATTACTCTTGTGCAGAAACAATCTCGACTCCTTTCCATACTGCATGAAAACATTCAACAGGGCCACATCCTAATGACACCAGTGTTCAGTCATCTGCAGACAGATTTAAAGCTCCCACCCTGTCCTGTTTGCTAGGTGTCCCCTATCCTTCCTTGCCAGCTGTTACATAATCATAATGAGTAGTATTGTAGACAGGAGGCACCACTGGCTTGCCCTCCTCACCTGTTCTCACTTTGACAGTTCCTCATTAACTGCAGTCATCTTCTCATTTCTCTCCAAAACACTTGCCCCATTTATAAAGCCTTGAGCTAACCCTGCCTGCTACACTATCCAGAAAAGGATCTAAACTGGCAGTATTAGATGCCTTCCTTAACTAAAACAGAATCACTTCTCCATCCGTCCACTGCAGACCTTCAGTGCAATACACAAGCTCTGCCATCAGCACCCAGTTACTAGCCAGTGTTAACAAACACAGCTTGCCACTCGTGTATCAGGCAATCTTCCGGTCACCTTCAAAGACCACACTGCCAGCAACCTTGCAAAAGTCTTAACATGAGCATTTATTAAGGAAATCAGTCTGAAATTTGTCTTTTGTCTTCATTTTTCCCTTTGGTATCACCATAGCTGTCACTTCATTCATTGACCCTGGCAGGGAACCCCAGGCACTCCTCTCTGAAATGACTCCCCCCATCTGTATTATGACCATCTTATAGAAATTGGTCAAAAACCCATGCAGCTCTGCTGACTTATTGCATTCCACTACCATTACCACCTTTCCAATTCCCTTTCTCTTCCTCTTTGTCTGAAGCTCCACTCCACACCCAATCTCTTCCCTTCCCTTGTATCAGTCCTAGTAATACTGTCTAAATGACTCAAAGGTCCCTCTTTTCTAGAAACACCATCTCTCCCCTTTTGCTGTCAACACTTCTTTTCTCCTTCTACTTCTGTGCTGCTGCCCTGCAGCTCAGTTCTCCTTGCAGCCTCCAGAAGATCTAGTGGAGCTTACCTTGGACTGCTTATTGCCAACAAAGTGAGTTTATGCCACAACAGCAAAATCCAGTTCTGCCTATCATAACTCCACATCTCTCCTACAGACCCCATAACTGCTGTCTGTCTTCTTCTCTTAAGTATTTCTACTTGCCTTATTCGTAATCTCTCCTTGCCACCATTACTCTCTCACATAACATTAGTTGCCTTGTCCCTCCTCCACAGTTCCTAACCACCACTTCTTTCATCATTCTGTTGTCTAACTCAGTCTTCCCACACCTTTCCTGTTTCTCCTGCCCGCCTTAACAATTCTCCCCTTTTGTTATAAGCTATTTAACATATCTACCATTACCCATAAACTAGTCCTGCCTATTTCTTTTACCTCCGTAGACGGTGAAAACCTTTTCCTCACCTCTCACTCTCCAAACATCAACTAAACCCATATATTGCATTCCTTTGGAGACCTATACTGAATGCTGACTTCCAGAATTTAGACTGAAGACCACATGCAAGCCCTACTCCACCACCCTGCTGCCATTGAAACGTGACACACAGTAAGTGCTGTATTTGTGGGAACTGTCATTATTGGGCCTATGAAAGTTTCTCAAAACAGTCTGTACCTGTAGCGGCTTATATTTCCCTGACTTCCATCTTCCTTCATCAGTCTTCTCTACCACACTTTCCTCCCTAGTATTATGTTTTGTTTGGAACCTTTGTTTTTTTTAACCCATTCTTAAAATTAGCCAACAACACTGCCAATCCTGTGTTCACCAGCTAGTTAACCTTACCCCTTCTTGACTTAAACTCCTACAACATCAGCGCCTCTCAACCTCCTTCCTCATTTTACTGGATAATCTTTCTTAGTCAAACTATTTAACCCAATAATGTTCCAAGTCACAAATCACACAAGCCGTCCCTCCCCCATCTCCCCTAAAGCCAATTGCTATTGCTTCCACAGAGACCTGGCACCCCTCCCCCCAGGCTGTTGGCTTCTCCCGATGACCTCCATCTTTGGTCATTTGATACCAACTAACTGCACTACCTGCTCTAGATGAGCCTATTTTGCAACCTGCCTGTCTCATCCTAGCTGTAAACCCTAAACAAAAAGTACTAGCCTTATATACCCCTCTCCTTTGTCTTATTCTCCACTTGTGTATTTACATGTACGCATCCTGCTCCCTCCCTCTGTTCCCAAAAACACTCCCAAGTGCTGTGTGCACAAGTAACCTCATGTTATGTAACCATGATTCTACAGAAAAAAACGCACATCTCCATAACCTACTCTAAGAAAGCCAATCATGCCCTGGCCTTGTGGTGTAGAGGGATAAAGCCCTGACTGCACCCCACATGACCTGTGTTCAACTAGCAGCATGGGATAGAGCGGGTTTGGATAATGAGAATTCGTGGCTGATATTGCCTCACCTATCCTGGGGGAGTGAGATTGTCTTACTGCACTTGTTGATGTCTACAACAATATCATTAGAAAGGGTCTACTTCCTAACAACGAAAACCCACTTACCTGAATCACTAAATGCTGAGACGACTTCACCGAAACCTCAATTGAATGAACACTCAGATCACAGGTTACGAACTCTACTTGTCTGTCACCACAAAAAAAAAAAAATCAAAGCAAATCAAACCCACCCATGTGGAGGGCTGCACCCCCAGACCTCCCCCCCAGCTAAATATACCAACTCCGACATCGCACTACAGTAGGGAAAGTGGCAAAGTTCACCATGGTGGTCAAGTGGTCGTTTTCCCACATTAACATTCTAATGATCTGATTATTCATTCAGTTGAGGTTTCGGCAAAATCGTCTTGACATTTAGTGATTCGGGTAAGTGGGTTTTCATTGTTATGAAGTGGGTACCTAAGTTGCAAGTAGTATGGTGCTTGATTGGGTGGTTGCGCATCTGCAGAGGCATATATGCACCTCTTGAGGCAGCTGTACAGGGCTCGCAGGCTGCCAAGGGGTTGGATATAGGGTGTGGGCCAATCTGCAGATTCAACAAACTGTCCAAACACCTGATTCTTGCTCCCACCGGGGAAAAAATGGACAGGAGGGCTGTCAACCTGAAATGAAGAAAAAATTGGTCAATTGGTTACAGTAAAGTGAACCACTAGGCTGTTCTGTGGGGAAGAAAATCCAGTCATTCCTTATTCTTCATCTCATTTTTCCACACCTTAAAAGCAGTAACAACATACTCACATGAGGCCCCACACATGGGCAAGACACAGACACTAGAGTGTGTTTAGCTAATGCATAAAAGTTTCAAGGAGTGGAAATGAGGCTGGTAAATGGCTGGCTAATTGAATGAATGTGAATTTAAGCAATGCCCTGTGTAAATCAGAAAAAAAAAGTAATTAACTTCTGTTTTCCTGTGTAAATAGATAGTGTCGACAAATTGTGCTTAGTATTCCTTTAAATAATAATTATGCCTTCCTACTGTTTTGGTATGTAACATGATTGAGAAGTCTGATATGAGACTGTGTTGGTAATGTCTAGTATTTGTCAGATGGTGGAATAAGCTCTAGAATAACAACAGTTTATGAATTGCTGCTGTATAGTTTTCCTGTCCCAGGTAAGCTGTTCTGTTTAATTGCTGGTGCCATAAAAAAAGTTATTTCACTCTCACCTTTGCAGAAGGCTGTCTGTTTTATTCCCACACCAGGGAGATGGAATGATGACACTTCAGTGCGGTCTAAGGGGGGGGGGGTGCTGCAGTCCTGACTGTGTCATCCTTTGGATAAGACATTAAATCAAGGTCCCATTAACATGAGTTGGTAGTAGCTCTGGTGAATGTAAAAGATTCCTTGGCACCTATCAAAAAGAGTAGGGGGTTATCTATTTCAATACTGAAACAAGAACATTTTAGTTATTAACACGTAATAGATGTATATACATTTTTTTTTGCGTTTATTATCATGTCTTCAGTCTTCTTTTTTTCCCCACATACTTAACATAAAGCACACCCCTAGTCATATTCTTTAAGCCCCCCACCAATCCTTTTTGTCATAACCGAAATTTTATCTTTTTGCTGATAACCAAATTTTATCCCAAATCTTATTAAATAGCACTTAATTTATTCTTGCCTGCCAAATGTGATATACAGTTGTTATACATTTTTATCTACCACTCTTGTACTTGCTACTTTATACAATCCATACATGATATTTTTCCATCCCTATTTCTTCTACCCAGTCTCATTTATTTTATTTTCTAGCCCTTGCATGTTCTGTTGATTACATTCTATTAAATACATGCTCCATTGATTCCATTTCTCCAAATGGTAAATACTTTCTAAATTCCACTCCTGTATACATGATCTTTTCTGTAATCAGTATTTTAGTTGTCAGTCTCCACATAAAATCATGTCCTTCTTTTCAAAATTTAAATATCTGTTGTCTTCTTAATAGCTTCGCTGATCTCCCTTTTAAATTCGTCCATGGATAAATATAAACATTTTCCTCCATAATTTCATATCATATTTCTCTTTTTTTCTTGGACATTATTAATAATCTCTTCCATTTCAGTGTTTTCTTTTTTCTTTCCTGTTCTTTCTTACCACAAGTCTTGTATATTTTGTTTCTAATATCCTGAAAATGTTTTTTTCAGCATATTTCCTCCTTTTCATAATCTTGTACAAACACAGATTTAGAAACAAAAAAGGATTCTTTAAATTTAACCACTCGTTCTTTATTATGTTTTAACCTTTTTACTGGATTCAACCTAGAACACCACAAAAAAAAGTTTGCTTCTTTTTCCAAGCTTTGAGGACATTTCATAAGTGAACATTAATAACTTAATTTTCCTAAGATATATATATATATATATATATATATATATATATATATATATATATATATATATATATATATATATCCATTAATTTAAATGTACCCTTTTTAAAACTCAAATACTCTCCATAATGTGCATGTCTCTTGTATTTAATAGTCTTTCCATTGTTCTTCCATATCCTTTGTAACTCCCCAGAACAGCTCCAAGTGTTTCAGTATTTCATTAAAATAAATTCCTGCCTTTTTAACTATTTCTCCAAAACCTTTACTGTTTTCTTTATAAACACACATGTAATCGAGACACATCTCTCCTTTTTTTTTTTTTTTTACTATCTCAACTAAGCATACTATATTCTTTGCTAGAGGAACTACATTATCTGTATACACGATCATAGGAGCTTACATTCTTCCATTGCATTCATATCGCCTCTGTCATATCCTTCCATAATAAATTTATGCTTAAAGCAAATAACAAACTACTAAGAAGACATCCTTGTCTCCCTCCCTTTTTTCTGTTATCCATCCGTTTACTATACTTGTCATGTTTAATTAATCTGATTATACTTCTCTCTATTTTTCTGAAGTGCACCATAACTGCTCCCTTATAACATAATATTGTTCTACACTTTTTCAACATCAGTACCTAGTAATTTCACTTTTTTTTTTTAATAGCAAAAATTATTTTGTAATTGTTAACAATTCACTTACTTTTTAAAAACTCCATAAATTCCTTCTTTCCATTTATTTTCTAGAATCTTATGTATCCTCATTTGCACTATTAAAATGTTATATGACTAATGATATAGGTCTCCAGTTATCTAATATTCCCCTCTCCCCCTTCTTCCAAATCAGTCTCATTGTCCCTTCACATAAATCACTTTCCTGTCCTTCCATATCACTGTTAAGAGTAATCTTTACTCTAGACTGTCCTCTGCAAGATATCTCAAATGTCTGACCAGCATACTAAAGCATTTAAACCTTCCAGACGTAGTACTTCAGTCATATGCCTTACATACAAGGGACAGGGTGCATATGTGACATATGGATGCATAATCCTCAGAACTTTGTTGCCAGTCTCATCACTACCTCTGTATTCACTCTGGACACTGTTCATAGAGCTGGCTCATCTACAGAGCCTTCCAAAGATAAGTACCCCATTATGGGTTTCTTAATTTCCTTTTTCTCCCTTCCTTGTTTGTTTTTATGTCATCCAGAAAGAGAACATGTGAGTGTGGGAGGCATATTCCCCATAAAAATAGACACTAGAAGTGCCTTTTTTTGTTTGGGTGCTACACACGACCATACACAGTATGACATTTGTCCCATAAGACACTCCAGAATCATATGTCATCCCTCTCTGTTTATTTAGAAAAACAACATCTGAAGCTTTTTGCTGAGGGTACCATGGCCAAATCCACCTGCCCTGAAGTTCAGCTGCCACTTAAGAAAAAAGCACGTACTGATCCTGCTTCTTTTCGGCCTTCACCAGAAATGTCTCCCTGGTCGGATGAAAAACCCAAAGACCGTCTGGTGCTGATGCCAACTTTTTCTGCTGTGACCCAGTTGGAGGCCTACCTGGAGCTGGATGTCTACATGTCCACCAAGGCTGTGCATATATCTGGTACAGATGTAGAGGGGAATCCATGGGCGTATCTGAGGGGCCCAGGAGGATTCCTCTAATAATAGTTAAGGGTACCAGGCACCACTTCCCTTTCAAATGTTGTCAGGGGTCTGAACCTCTTAGAGTTGTTAAAGTAGATGCTCCTTTAAAAAAGAGAGAGGAAAACAAATGTGGCTTTTGTGACTAAGAACCCTCACAAAGAGTGGCATGACTTTACTTGGGGGCTGTCTAATGCCCTTATGGCCCTAAAACCCCTACAAGGTTTATCTGTCCCTGCTTCTCCTCCCTGATCTTCCACCCTTTCAAAAAGGCATAGGCATTCTGATGAGTTGGATTCTGGTGAAGAATCCTTGGTATATTCCTCCCAGATCTACTGTCCTCTTCTCCTGGGTCTGACGACAATTCAGTATCTCCTGATTCTTCTTTTGAAGAATTATCTTTTGGGGATACAGTGGTCTGTATGATGGAACAGTTTGTGGGACTGCTGCCAAGTTTCGGAGGTAAAAAAATGCTATGAACCCTTGCAAATGGACTCCCCTAGACCTTCTGTAGTCCCTCTTGTTTTTTAGCTGCCCTTTTGGATACATTTGTGGCAACTTCTTAGGCTACTGATTCTCAACCTGTGGCCCTTAAGCCAGACAGATTTTATAATGTCCCAGAGGATCATCAGTAATTTGTATAAGAGATCTTCATTTGATCCTGCTGTTTCCATGTCCACAGATAAGTTATTCAAACTGCTGTCCTCTTCCAAGCTTTTACCTTCTAACAAGGACAACCATACTAAGAAGATGCATAGGGAAAAAGTGTATACTTCTTCTTTCACCTTTAGAGCCATTCATTATCAGGCCCACATGACTAGATATGTCCTGCCTCTTCCCTCCCAGCTTGGGGGATTTGGCCGACATGCCTGATTCCAACAGCATGACGTCTACCCTTTTCTCAGGTCTGCCTTTCAGGTGTCTTGTCATTCTATTAAATGGCAGCTGTGATGTTGCTGATGACTCTTCTAGAGCAGCTGCATTTGACTCTGTCAGAAGGCGATACTCTTGGTTGCACCTCAAGCCACAGTGGAGGACATTAAAGCCAGACTTTTAGATAACCCCTTAGACAACCAGAATCTGTTTGGCACTGTTGCAGGATTGTTTCCCTTATCTTGAAAAGTTGTAAAGTAATGCAAAACCTGAAGCAAATTTTTGTTTACCCTGTGCAGATCAGAGTGTAAGAGCTGTGTCTTTAAGAAGCATATCACGTTGTGAGTGTGCACATATAAATACCAAGCACGAGCTATTCCCAGTGCCATTTTGAGAGTGCAGCCAGAGAGTGCCCATGTATTATTGCAGTAGTTAGTTTATATATAAATAACTTAAGTTAAAGTCAGTAAACTTGTATCGTGAAGTGTTTGTATAAAATAAAGCGACTTGAACAGAACCCACAAAGACACTTCTGTTGTGTCCAAAGTAGGAGAGCAACATGGTGTCAGAACCGGGATCGCAGAGAATAAGATTCGGAGCTATGAGGTGCAGAGATGACAGTGAAGGTAAACTAAGAGAAATGAGCATGAAAAACAGCCAGAAAAGAATCAAAGGTAATGAGAATTCACGCAAACTACTTATTTTCATAAAAAATATAGCATTACAAGGGTACAAGTGAGTTTATTAACTAAGGGAATTGTTTAAAGATATTTGATAAAATGATTATTAGAAAAGTAAAATGAGTATGTTTAAAGCAAAACGGGCATGTTTAAGGCAAAATAGATATGTTTGGAGTAAAACGAGCACAAGAAAAGTACAATGGGCATGAGAAGAGATTAAATGAGCAAAACAAATATAATAAGGGCAAAAAGGGCACATTAAGCATAAATAAGCAAGACAACTGCATGTTTTTTGGCAAAGTACTGTGTTTTGGCATAACTACACTTCATATTGTGTAAGGGCTTAACTAAAGTTATCGAAATATCTCAGAGTGTGTAAGTGCTTGCAGTGTGTGCTTACTACTGTGTATGTTTTCTGAGGAGTTTGTCTGCAAAGTGCAACTATGTCATGAAGTACAACGTATAGCCATTTTGGAAAGTTTCTTGTGCTGGGTCTGTGTGCTCGCTAAGTGCCACCATTACAGAGTGTTTCTAGCACTGTAAACAGTTGCCTAACAAAGTACCACCATTTTGGGGAAATTTCAATGTGCTGTGTACAGTTTATTCTCAAAGTGCAATTACTTCGAGATGTTATGAACCACTACCAAAAGGAAAAATCAATCCAGGAATACACCACAAAGAAGCCAACGTTCTAAGAACTTCTTTTATTGCACAAAACACTGACCAGCTTTTTCCCTTAGCGCCTCGGCTTACAAAAAGCCTTTAACAAAGTATACTAAACCTTCAATAACTTCCTATATTTATACATCATAGCTTAATTAACAATTCATTAACATATCGATTAAACCCTTTTTCTTAAAACCGCTTATAAAAAACAGCTTATAAAAAACATTCCAATTGCTTTCTTTGTTCATTCCATTTGGAATCAGTGTATTAAACTTTAAAATAAAAATAGATTCTTTTTTCCTTAATTGTTTTTTTCACATCATATAACAATTCATTACCTTTTTTTAATTTGTTCTAAAATTGTAGCTTGTAAACCAGTAACATCACCCTCATGTGCCTGCAAAAAAATGCATAGCTACTGGACTTATTTCACTTTTATTTTTTACATCTCTCACATGTTCTTTTAACCTCTTGGAGAAACTTCTTTTTGTTTCTCCTATGTAATACTTATTACAGGGGCATTTCAGGGCATATATTACTGCCTCACTAACTTATTACAATCGAAACAACCTTTTATCTCAAACCTTTTTCTATTAATTTGTGAAAATTTATTGACTATAAATTGACATACTGAACATTTACCACAGGTTATAGTCCCTAAATTATTCAGTTCCAACTGTCTATTCTCTGAAGGTAACATAAACTTCCCTTTATCTATAAAATCTTTAATGTTCCTTCCCCTCATATATGAAAACCTTAATTTATTTATTTTTAAGACAGACTAATTTATCATCTTTTAGTAACATGCTCCAGTAATATTTTACTATCTTTACTAACTGGTCCGAGAATACTGTGTACTTGGACACAAAATACATATATTCAAGAAATTCTCCTTCCTTATTACCTACTTCACTACTTTCCAATTTATTTTGTTCTCTACTGTCCCTTCTTACATAGCTCTTACCCTTTATTTTTCTTTTAGCTTTATTCACTAGTTCATCATAACCCCTGTTTATAAACATTGGGGTCATTATTTCCAATTCCATTTTCTTCACTACATAATCTTTCCAGTCTTGTGAATTGTCCATATGGGACCGACTCCACTGTGTGTGTGGTGAATGACAACTATTCCATGTAGAATATAATCATAATTATCAAATTTTCTATGAACTCTAGTTTTAATAGTCTTTTTCCTTCTATTCCTACCAATATTATGTCAAAATAATTCACCTTTTTTCCTATTTGAAGTCCATCAAATGTTATTTTAAATTTATTATTATGTACACTTTGAACAAAATGTAATACCTTTTCTTGACCTCCTTCACAAACAAAAATTACATCATCTATGTATCTAAACTATTTTATTACATGTTTAACAAAATACTTATTATTATAAATATATATTTTCTCAAAATATCCCATAAACAAGTTAGAGTACATTGGAGCAAAATTAGCTTTCACTGCTGTACCTCTTAACTGTTTATAAAACTGTCCATTAAATTCAACCATGTTATTTTGCAAACAAAATATCAAATCTAATAAGTAATGTGTATTTGGACTTTCACCTAAATGTGTAAAACTGCTTCCAACCCATACACATGTTCTATACTTGTGTATAGACCAGTCACATTCAACACCAGAAAATATTTTTCCTCACTCCATATGATTTTTTTAAATTTTTTTTTATCAAATCGCAAACATCTTGTATGTAAGAGGGTACATTAACTACTGTTGGTAGTAACAATTATGCAGAAAGCAAGAAATATGCATAAAATACTCACACTATGCTACTATTGGGTGTCCTGGGGGGGGGGGTTACTAAGGCTCTTATGTATTTCATGCTTGTGTTTTTTTATAAGCTGTTTTTTTAAGAGAAAAGGTTTAATTGATATGTGAAGTGTTAATTAGGCTATGATGTAGAAATATAGGAATTTATTGAAGGTTTAAAGGCTTTTTGTAAGCCGAGGAGCTAGAGGAAGAAATTGGTGTGTGATTTATGCTATAAAAGAAGTTCTTAGAACATTGGCTTCTTCATAGTGTGTTCCTACTTCGAGATGTTATTGACACTGAGCTTCTCTTGCCCAGTTCATTCACATTGTGCACTTATTTGAAATGTTTCTTAAAATGATAAATTACTTTTGCAAGACAATTTCAAGAGAATTGCAGTGCCCTAGAGACTTATTTTGCAAAGTCCAGTTACATAGAGGCTTGTATCATGCAGTTATTTGATATATTTCTTTCACTGATAAGAGGTGATTTCTTGCAATACACTAATTTCAAGAGTATCACATTGCCTGAGAGACTTAGTTCGCAAAGTTCAGTTATACAAAGGCTTGTGCTATTGGGCAAAGTTACAAATACTGGCATAAGTTTCTGGCATATGTGTTTGTGCTTATTTGCAAAATCCTTCACTGGTATGTGTTAATATGGCAGATGGATTTCGAAAGCCCTTACCACTTGTATTTGATCAGAATATTGCAGAGAATTGGAGAATATTTGAGTAAGAGAACAATATTTTTATACAAGCAGCTTATTCAGATAAAGATGCATGCACCAGGGCATTCATTTTGTTAAACCTAGCTGGGTCAGAGGCCATAGAAAGAGCACATTCATTTGTGTATGCACCAGCAGTATATGAGGGAGAAGGTGAAAATCGTCATATTGTTGTACAGGCTGAGTCAAGGTAAGACCATGAGTGTTTGAAGAGCAAGTTCAGAGAAACGTGCAACCCCCAGACAAATATTACATTAGAGAGGCATTTGTTTTATACCAGAGATCAAAAACCAGGGGAAACTATTACAGCTAATATAACTGACCTGCGAAACAAAGCTAAAATGTGTTGGTTTGGTGACTTAAAAGATGAGTTAATAAAGGACAGACTTGTTTGTGGTATCAATAGTGCTGCTGTGAGAAAGATCTTGCTTCGTGACAGTGATTTTAATGTTGAGTAAAGCTATAGAGATTTGTCAAATCCATGAAGTGACAGAAAAACACACAAGTATGCTTGCAAGTGACAAGAACATGGTTTCATCAGACTCCAGAGCAAATATAGATAGCATGCGACAAGTGGCAAACAAAAGTAGGCTTAAGCACATGGCAGCCACAGCCCCTGCTGGCTCACCAGGGAAACCATGTAGTTTTCCAGCAAGTTCTAAGTCTAGTTCAGTTAACGGAGTATGCTCAGTGCAGTACAAGCATGAATCAGCAAAACCCAAGTCCCGTTTTTTTCTTCTTCTTCTTCTTTCGGCTGCTCCCATTAGGGGTCGCCACAGCAGATCAACTGTTTCCATTTCTTCCTGTCCTCTGCATCTTGCTCTGTCACACCATCCGCCTGCATGTCCTCTCTCACCACATCCATAAACCTTATCTTAGGCCTTCCTCTTTTCCTGTTACCTGGCAGCTTCATCCTTAGCATCTTTTTCCCAATATACTCTGCATCCCTCCTCAGCACATGTCCAAACCAACGTAATCTTGCCTCTCTGGCGTTGTCTCCAAACCTTCCAACCTGGGCTGACCCTCTAATATACTTATTCCTAATCCTGTCCATCCTCGTCACACCCAGTGCAAATCTTAACATCTTCAACTCTGCCACGTCAAGCTCCGACTCCTGCCTTTTTGTCATTTAACTGTCACAATTGGGATGCAGATTATGAGTCTAAAAGAGATAAATGCTTAGCAAAAATGACACAAGTGTAAAAACTGGAACCGTTTTCAAACGTTTTGCAAATCAAATATACCTCACACAGTTGTAAAGAAATGTCACACAAAAAAGCAAGTTGATCAGGTAGAGCTGCAGCAGTCAACTTTCTATGTAGATGGTGTATCAGTAGTTGGTGCATTGATGCAGTGAATTTATTGGCAAAGAGCGAAGTGTTTTGTACAGTCCGGATCAATGGTAAATCCACAGAGCTTAAAGTAGACACTGATTCAAAGCATAATTTTATATCAACAGACACATTTACTAAAATGAGAACCAATGAACAACTCAATGTGGCCAGCGGTGATAAACTTGTTGCTTATGGAGGTGAAGAAATCCAAACCAAAGGCTCAGTGATGCTTTCATGTTATTTGGCCAAGAACTGTTACAACTTGTTATTCTATGTAGTCCAAAGACCAGGACAGTCTTTATTGGGTCTCAAAGATAGTTTGAGAAAGAAAGAAGAGTTCCAGTAGCTATGCAGGATGAAGTTAAGGCTCAGTTGGATAAAATGGTGCAGCAAGGTGTAATTTGTCCAGTTACAGAACCAACTGAACGGGTGTTGTCTATGGTAGCAGCTCTGATGAAATCAGAATATGTATTGACCCAAGATATTTGAACAAATCATTTAAGAGACCATATCATCCAATGAGCACAGTCAGAGGTCGCAGCCCTAATACCAAATGCCACTGTTTTTTTTGTCTTGGATACAAAAAGTTCATTTTGGCAAGTGATGCTTGATCACAAATCCTCATTACTAACCACTTTTAGTACCCCATTTGGCAGATTGAAATTCCTAAGGATGCCATTTGGAATAAATTTTGAAGTCTTCTGGCAAGCAGTGGAGCAAATTTTTTCGGGTTATCCTTGTGCAATAATAGTAGATGATTTACTAGTTGGAGGCAGTGGTGAAGCAGAGCATGATAGAAACCTAAACAGAGTTCTAGACAGAGCACGTGAAGTAAAATTGAAGCTCAGTCATTTGAAGTGCAAATTCAGACTACCAGAAGTTATATATGTGGGTCATTTGATTACCAGTTCTGGCTTGAGACCAGACGCAACCAAACAAGAAGCTGTTCTTGAGTTGTCAGTTCTTGAGATGTCAGCACCAGACAATATTCAAGCAGTACAGTGTTTCCTAGGCATGGTCCACTATTTAGGCAAGTTTATACCAGACTTCAGTTAGTTGACAGCACCTTTGAGAGCTGAAGCGAAAAAATGTTGCATGGTCATGGTTAGAACAGTACCAAAGGCATTTGTAGACCTTAAGTGGAAAATTGCCACCCCACCTAAATTTAAGATTCTGTGATGTGAATAAACCAGTCACTCTTTCTTGTGATGCTTCAAAATTTGGTCTTGGCACAGTTATACTTCGAGGGCAGACCAATAATCTAGGCATCTGGAATGCTTACCCAAACCGAGATGCAGTATCCCCAAAATGAGAAACTTTTGGCAATAGTATTTGCATGTTCCAAGTTTCATGATTATACGTATAGTCGAGCTGTTCAGATTGAAACTGACCACCAACCGCTAGTTACTGCTCTAAAGAAGCCTATGCATTCAGTTCCAGCAAGATTACAAAGAATGATGCTCAAATTGCAAAAGTACAACTTCAAAATGATCTGTACAAAAGGCAGATTGCTCTGTCTGGCTGATACCTTATCCAAATCACCCAGAAGTACGACTGAACAGCTTTCTGCATAGAATTTTGACTTTGACGTGATGGCAGTGCATACTTTTTCTATCAGTAAGCTTGATGAGTTAAGAGATCACACAAAGACTGATCCAGTTTTGCAAAAGCTCAATCATTACATTAAATGTTGGATGGCTGTCAGCAATCTAGTATACCACCTGAAGTGCAGACCTATTTTCTTTACAGAGATGAAATGTTGATGGAAGATGGCATTATTTTCAAAGGTTCTAAAATTGTTGTTCGTGCTTCCTTACAACAGGAATATATCAAGATTTTGCAGTGTGGTCACCCAGGTTCTTTATCCACTGAGAAGAGTGAGAGAATTAGTATTTTGGCCTTCATTACTGAAAGACATTGATAAAGTACTTTCTTCTTGTTCAGTATGCAATAGTACTAGACCGCATTTGCAAAGAGAACCACTTCAGCTACGTCCAGTTCCTGAACTACCTTGGTCAACAGTAGCCACTGATATTTTCGAGTGGGACAATCAACACTGCTTAGTATTGGTAGACTCTTTTATTTGAACTGGTTTGAGATTGATCTGCTACCTAACCTAACATCCACTGCTATTACTAAGTTGAAACATCATTTCTTAGTCCGTGGTATTCCACACAAAGTTATTTCTGACAATGGTACTCCATTCACTAGTCAGTTGTTTCAGAAATTTGCAAGAGAATGGGACTTTGTACATGTTACTAGCAGTCCTGAGTATCCACAGTCAAATGGTCTAGCTGAATGTGCAGTGCAGTGTGCAAAGCAATTACTTGAAAGGTCAAAGCATGACACTACTGATGTCTTTTTGACTTTACTTAATCTCAGAAACATATCCCATGATGATATTCTTGGCTCACATGCTCAAAGACTTCTGTCCAGGCAAACCAGAATGAAACTACCTATTAGTTCCAATTTATTGAGGCCTAAAGCTAAGAACAATAGAACCATAAAGGCTCAATTATTCAAAAAGTGTTCTATCCAGAAGTCCATTTATGATAAATCGAACAGATTTATTTGTCCGTCAAGGGAAGGAGGGACAGTGAAAATACAAACAGCGAAAGGTTTCAACTGGATTGCTCAAGTTACAGGTATATGTGCCAAGCTGAGATCCTACCTTGTAGAATCTGAGGGTCTAGAGTTGCAGGAGAAATCGCAGACTATGTGTTTGTTTGTTTGGCCGGGGTGGTCCAGCTGGGACAGAGCCCTTTTTCACTGGAGGGCCGGGGAGAAAAGCTCCACAGTTAATACAAACATACAGAAGATATACTGTTACATACAGTATGTACAAATGTAAGCAGAGTATATACAAGAGCAAGTTAACATGAATGGTAATTAGTTTGTACATGTCCGCGCTTATTAAGGCGCAGTGCAGCAGTATAAAGAAATCATACAGGGCAAGGACTAGTGGTTATTGTGTATTATACGACCCCCCCCCAATTAATATTCCAAAACATACATGCTGATTGGCCAGTGTGCCCGTTGTAAATCCCACAGTATATCAACAGAAAAAGGTCCAGTCGCCCGAACTTTCTTCCGTTGGTATAAAGTGTCCAAATTTTTTTTTTTTTAATTAAAAAAAAAAAAACAGAGCAATGGAGACTTTCTTTTCTCTGTTGCTTACGTTTCAAAGCATTGATGTGCTGGGTATGCGTGGGATCGCAAGTCTCATACGCATGCGCAGTACATCAACACAAATAAGCAGTATACCACCAGCGGTGGAAGAACAGTAATGCGCCGTTATACAAAGACATTATTTAAGAAAAGTAAGTATTTTTTTCTTAATGTCATTGTGTAATAGCAATAACTGACTCCGTGGTTTTCTTTATGGTACTTAGGACATACAGGTCAAATTTTAGCTGATCATCAATAATGACTCCTAGGAGTTTGGTGTGGCTTTCCACTGAGATGGGTGTGTTATTGTGGGAGCTGATGGAAAAGGATAGTTTCAAGTGGGCCATTGTCTTTGGTACAAAGAGTAAGAGTTTGGTCTTCTCTGGATTTAAGATAAAATGGGTTTGGTTGAGCCAGTTTTCAGTAGACAAGGAGGAGTCCTGTGTTATAGTGTGGAGCATGGAAAGGGTATCAGCTGTGGAGATGACAGTGGAGTCATCTGCATACTGCACTAGTGATGAGCATAGGGTTGAGGTAGATAATTGATTAAAAATATTAAATAGCAGTGGTCCTAGAATTGACCCTTGGGGTACTTCCATCTGTATAGGGAGTTCAGGGGAGGTTGCTGAGCTCCATTTGACAGATTGGAAACAATTGTTGAGGTAACTAGAGAACCAGGAGATTGTGGTGGTGGATAGGTGTAATTGAGAGAGTTTGGCTAAGGGGAGGGGGTGGGAGACTGTGTCAAATGCCTTTGAGAGGTCAAGAAAGAGACAGGAGGCCTAGTTTATTCTGGTCTCTAGCTTGAGAGATGATGTTTATAAAGGAGATGAGGGCTTCTTTTACATTCTTCTGTTGTATACTATACCTGACACTCTGTCAGTTGGCTGCATCCCCTGTGATTCTAGCTTTGAACTCATCTTTGAGACTTCCCTTCACCACTACCACCCCTCCCAGATACTTGAAGCTGTTCTTCTGAACTCCACCATTTGCTGCCATTACAACTGTCTTATCTGTACTCGGTTTCATCCTATGTGCCTTCAGTTTTGCTTTCTATTCCTCTTATCAGTTGGTGACGTTCTTGCTCAGAGTGTCTTCAATGCCACATTGCCTGCATATAGCATCTTTGTTGATCTGTCCCCTTCGACCTGTTTGCTAATGTTGACCATCACCAGTATGAGCAGCAGTGGACTCAGAGCTGTACTCTGATGCACATCCTATCCCACTGGGAACCCCTTTGTGAGACAAAACACTTTGTATTTGAGTCATTGAGTCTTTGTGCATACCCTACACTAATTCTACCAATGTTTCGGGAACTTTGAACCACCGCAGGACTGCCCAAATTAGCTTTCTTGGGATGTTGTCAAATGCTTCATCCAATTCCAGGAATGCCCAGTTGGACTCTTTCCTCATGTCTGGCTTTCTCTCCACTATCTGTCTCACTGCAAACATCTTGTCAGTTGTGCTGCATCCTGATCTGAATTTGAACCGCTCATCTCCCATCTTACTTTCTGCTACAACTACTCAGCATATTTGTTTATCAATCACTGTCTCTAGAACGTTCATGTAGTGTGACAGGAGTATGATACCTCTGTATTGTCCACAGTTGTGAATTTCCCCTTTGTTCTTGAACAGTGACACTATTATGCTTATTCTCCAGTCATCTGGTATACGCCTTTATCTCAACACTACTATGAGTACCCTCAGGAGCCATTTCTTCCGTATCTCACCCAGCATCTTTATCATATCTGCACTGACTGCATCTGAGCCTGCTGTTTTCCCTGACCTCATTTTCTCTAGTTCTCTTCTTCAATGGTGGCCTCCTCTTCTTCTGTTATTGTAAGCTGTGTTTGGGGCAGTACATCTTCCATGGATTCTTCTTCATTCTGAAGCTGCTGGAAGTACTCCTTGATGAGCAGGTTGTTGCTGACATCCCTTATGTAGGGTGTCGGACTATCTTCTTTGTCTCTCTGCCTTGCAACCTGATGTACTTTATTTGTGCCATCTACTGACTTACCTTTTTAGAAGGTGGTAGAGTGCCTGTGATGCCTTGTGTGACGTCCCTCCTGTGGGCCAGTAATCAGGGAGCCTGAAGCCTCACCACTGACACCAGTGGGGAACATTCACTTAGAACAAAAATGGATACACACAGTATTTTCAGATGCAGTTCTCTGCACCAAGCAGAATTTCCCTTAAGAGCACACAGGGAGCACACTCCAGACCTGGTGCTATAGACTTCCTCTCCAGGCCACCAAATAAGAATCCACTTTTCTATCTGCAGAAACCAGTGGTCTGTGTCCCTGTTCCAAATAGCTGACACACACACACTTTGATATTTGATATATATACACACACACACCTGGGAAAGGCTGCACAGATTTACTTGCTATGCCACTTCCACCCAGACTACAAGGTAGATTCACTGCTACCATCCAGTTACTTTAAGGCTTTTACTAGGGTACCCAGTTACTCTTAGTAAAATTAATACTTATACAAATGGCAATGTTTTCAAGCCTCAAAGCTTTCAGGAGCATGAAGGCACAGTGTCACCAAATGCAATTACTCTTCAAGGTTAAACTATTTTCTAAAAGACCAGCCACAATGAACAATACAGATATATTTAATAATAAATAATAAAACAGAAACCATAAAAATACTGAATATTTACAGTAAACAGTTTCAGTTCACATGAAATATAAAAAATAACACAGATGGAAAGACTTAGACAGATACAGAAAAACAATATTTAACTAGTCTGACTAATTTCCTAACTGACTGAAGAATTACTGTTCCCTACTTACTTGCTAGAGCAAGGCAAGATGAAGTGGATGAGTGTCTTTATTGTTAGGTTTCAAAAACAGAGTGCTGAGTGTCACTATCACATCTCTCACTAATATCTAAAATTTCAGTGCTGGCTATAGAATGACATCACATCTGATTACCTGATTCTTTAGTTCCCACACTACCCCTCTGACTAGAACCTGAACCAGGGTGTA